>NC_080190.1:144456841-144759871 GCF_030028045.1 Hippopotamus amphibius kiboko | reverse complement strand
AAATACTCTAGATGCTCTAACCAGCAGAATGACTGAGGCAGAAGAACGAATAAGTGAGTTGGAAGATAGAATGGGGGAAATAAATGCCACAGAGCAGGAAAAAGAAAAAAGAATAAAAAGATTAGAAGACAGTCTCAGAGACCTCAGTGATAACCTTAAACATACCAACATTCGAATTATAGGCATCCCAGAAGAAGAAGAAAACAAGAAAGGGTCTGAGAAAATCTTTGAAGAGGTTAGAGTGGAAAACTTCCCCAACATGGGAAAGGAAATAATTAACCAAGTCCAAGAAGCACAGAGAGTCCCATACAGAATAAACCCAAGGAGAAATGCACCAAGACACATATTAATCAAACTAACGACAAACACAAAGAAAAAATATTAAAAGCAGCAAGAGAAAAGCAACAAACAACATATAAGGGAAAACCCATAAGGATAACAGCTGACCTTTCTGCAGAAGCTCTGCAGGCCAGAAGGGAATGGCAGGATATACTGAAAGTCCTGAAAGAGAGAAACCTACAGCCAAGAATACTCTACCCAGCAAGAATCTCATTCAGATTTGAGGGAGAAATCAAAAGCTTTCCAGACAAGCAAAAGTTAAGAGAATTCAGCACCACCAAACCAGCCTTACAACAAGTGCTAAAGGAACTTCCCTAAGTAGGAAACACAAGAAAAGGAAAACACCTACAAATACAAACCCAAAAGAATTAGGAAAATGGTAATTGGAACACACATGTCAATAATCACTTTAAATGTAAATGGATTAAATGCTCCAACCAAAAGACACAGACTGGCTGAATGGATACAAAAACAAGACCCTTCTATATGCTGCCTACAAGGAACCCACTTCAGACCAAGGGATACATATAGACTGAAAGTGAAGGGATGGAAAAAGATATTCCATGCAAATGGAAGTCAAAAGAAAGCTGGAGTAGCAATACTCATATCAGACAAATTAGACTTGAAAGTAAAGACTATTACAAGAGACAAGGAAGGACACTACATAATGATCAAGGGATCCATTCAAGAAGAACATATCACAATGGTAAATATCTATGCCCCCAATATAGGAGCACCTCAATACATAAGGCAAATGCTAACAGCTATAAAAGGGGACATCGACAGTAACACAATAATAGTGGGAGACTTGAACACCCCACTTACATCAATGGACAGATCATCCAAACAGAAAATAAATAAAGACACACAAGCTTTAAATGACACATTAGACCATCTCGACTTCATTGATATTTATAGGACATTCCATCCAAAAATGACAGACTACACTTTCTTCTCAAGTGCACACGGAACATTTTCCAGGATAGATCACATCTTGGGTCACAAATCAATCCTCGGCAAATTCAAGAAAATTGAAATCATATCAAGCATCTTCTCAGACCACAATGCCATGAGACTAGATATCAATTACAGGAAAAAAACTGCAAAGAATACAAACACATGGAGGCTAAACAATTCACTCCTAAACAACCAAGGAATCACTAAAGAAATCAAAGAGGAAATCAAAAAATATCTAGAAACAAATGACAACGAAAACACAACAACCCAAAACCTATGGGACGCAGCAAAAGCAGTTCTAAGAGGGAAGTTTATAGCAATACAGTCCTACCTTAAGAAACTAGAAAATGATCGAATAAACAACCTAACCTTACACCTCAAACAACTAGAGAAAGAAGAACAAAGAAACCCCAAAGTGAGCAGAAGGAAAGAAATCATAAAGATCAGAGCAGAAATAAATGAAAAAGAAAGGAAAGAAACCATAAGAAAAATAAATGAAACTAAAAGCTGGTTCTTTGAGAAGATTAACAAAATTGATAAACCATTAGCCAGACTCATCAAGAAAAAAAGGGAGAAGATGCAAATCAACAGAATTAGAAATGAAAAAGGAGAAGTCACAACGGACACCTCAGAAATACAAAACATCATGAGAGACTACTACAAGCAACTCTATGCCAATCAATTGGATAACCTGGAAGAAATGGATACATTCTTAGAAAAATACAATCTTCCAAGACTGAACCAGGAAGAAATAGAAACCATGAACAGACCAATCACAAGTACAGAAATTGAGGCAGTGATTAAAAATCTCCCAACACACAAAAGCCCAGGACCAGATGGATTCACAGGCGAATTCTATCAAACATTTCGAGAAGAGTTAACACCTATCCTTCTCAAACTCTTCCAAAATATGGCAGAAGGCGGAGCACTCCCAAACTCATTCTACAAGGCTACCATCACCCTGATACCAAAACCAGGCAAATATGTCACAAAAAAAGAAAACTACAGACCAATATCACTGATGAATATAGATGCAAAAATCCTCAACAAAATACTAGCTAACAGACTGCAACAGCACATTAAAAAAATCATACACCACGATCAAGTGGGGTTTATCCCTGGGATGCAAGGATTCTTCAATATATGCAAATCAATCAACGTGATACATCATATCAACAAATTGAAGGATAAAAACCATATGATCATTTCAATAGATGCAGAAAAAGCTTTTGACAAAGTTCAACATCTATTTATGATAAAAGCTCTCCAGAAAATGGGCATAGAAGGAAATTACCTCAACATCATCAAAGCCATATATGACAAACCAAAAGCCAACATTGTTCTCAATGGAGAAAAACTGGAAGAATTCCCTCTAAGAACAGGAACAAGACAAGGGTGTCCACTCTCACCACTGTTATTCAACATAGTTTTGGAAGTGTTAGCCACAGCAATCAGAGAAGAAAAAGAAATCAAAGGAATCCAAATTGGAAAAGAAGAAGTAAAATTGTCACTCTTTGCAGATGACATGATATTATATATAGAAAACCCTAAAGACTCTACCAGAAAACTGCTAGCACTCATTGATGAGTTTAGTAAAGTAGCAGGATACAAAATTAATGCACAGAAATCTCTTGCATTCCTATACACTAACAACGGAAGAGCAGAAAGAGAAATTAAGGAAACTCTCCCATTCACCATTGCAACCAAAAGAATAAAATACCTAGGAATAAACCTGCCTAAGGAGGCAAAAGATCTGTATGCAGAAAACTTTAAGACATTGATGAAAGAAATCAAAGACGACACAAACAGATGGAGGGACATACCATGTTCCTGGATTGGAAGAATCAACATCGTGAAAATGACTGTACTACCCAAAGCAATTTACAGATTCAATGCAATCCCGATCAAATTACCAATGGCATTTTTCACAGAACTAGAGCAAGAAATCTTATGATTTGTATGGAAACGCAAAAGACCCCGAATAGCCAAAGCAATCTTGAGAAGGAAAAATGGAGTTGGTGGAATCAGGCTTCCTGACTTCAAACTATACTACAAGGCCATAGTGATCAAGACAGTATGGTACTGGCATAAAAATAGAAAGGAAGATCAATGGAATAGAATAGAGAACTCAGAAGTAAGCCCAAACACATATGGGCACCTTATCTTTGACAAAGGAGGCACGAGTATACAATTGAAAAAAGATAGCCTCTTCAATAAGTGGTGCTGGGAAAATTGGACAGCAACATGTAAAAGAATGAAATTAGAACACTTCCTAACACCATACACAAAAATAAACTCCAAATGGATTAAAGACCTACATGTAAGGCCAGACACTATAAAACTCCTCGAGGAAAACATAGGCAGAACACTCTATGACATCCATCAAAGCAAGATCCTTTTTGACCCACCTCCTATAATCATGGAACTAAAATCAAGAATAAACGAATGGGACCTAATGAAACTTAAAAGCTTTTGTACAGCGAAAGAAACCATAAACAAGACTAAAAGGCAACCCTCAGAATGGGAAAAAATAATTGCCTATGAAACAACGGACAAAGGATTAACCTCCAAAATATACAAGCAGCTCATGCAGCTTCATACCAAAAAAGCAAATAACCCAATCCACAAATGGGCAGAAGACCTAAATAGACATTTCTCCAAAGAAGACATACAGATGGCCAACACACACATGAAAAGATGCTCAACATCACTAATCATCAGAGAAATGCAAGTCAAAGCCACAATGAGGTATCACCTCACACCAGTCAGAATGGCCATCATCACAAAATCTGGAAACCACAAATGTTGGAGAGGGTGTGGAGAAAAGGGAACTCTCCTGCACTGTTGGTGGGACTGTAAGTTGGTACAGCCACTATGGAAAACAATTTGGAGGTTCCTTAAAAAAAGTACAAATAGAACTAGCATATGATCCAGTAATCCCACTACTGGGCATATACCCAAAGAAAACCATAATCCCAAAAGAAACATGTACCATAATGTTTATTGCAGCACTCTTTACAATAGCCAGGACATGGAAGCAACCTAAATGCCCATCAACAAATGAATGGATACAGAAGATGTGGCATATATATACAATGGAATATTACTCAGCTATAAAAAGGGATGAGATGGAGCTATATGTAATGAGGTGGATAGAACTACAATCTGTCATACAGAGTGAAGTAAGTCAGAAAGAGAAGGACAAATATTGTATGCTAACTCACATATACGGAATCTAAAAATGGTACTGATGAACTCAGTGACAAGAACAAGGATGCAGATACAGAGAATGGACTGGAGAACTCGGGGTATGGGAGGGGGCGGGGGGGGTGAAGGGGAAACTGAGACGAAGCGAGAGAGTAGCACAGACATATATATACTACCAACTGTAAAATAGTCAGTGGGAAGTTGTTGTATAACAAAGGGAGTCCAACTCGAGGATGGAAGATGCCTTAGAGGACTGGGGCAGGGAGGGTGGGTGGGACTCGAGGGGGGGAGTCAAGGAAGGGAGGGAATATGGGGATATGTGTATAAAAACAGATGATTGAACCTGGTGTACCCCCCAAAACATAATAAAATAAAATTAAAAAAAAAAAAAAAAAAGAAATGCCAGATCATCCAACAATTTCACTTACAGGTATCTACTTGTAGAAAACAATAACACTAATTCAATAAAATATATGCATTGCAATGTTCAACCAGCATTATTTACAATAGCCAAGATGTGGAAGCACCTAAATGTCTATTGATAGACAAATAGATAAAGAATATGTGGCATGCATATATATGTGTGTATATATATATATATATATATACATATAAAATTATCTGCACTCTGGCTGTAGAATTTATTTTAATTAACTTTTAGAAACGACAAATACATCATTTTTCAACATAATCTACTTGCTTTTCAGTATACTTCGTCCACCTGTCAACAAGCTTTCATATTCCCTCATTAAAAAATGTTTTAGGCTGAGCTGTGAGCCACAAATGCACCACTGTCTTCACTTCTTCGTTAGAAGTGAATCTTTGTCCTCATAGGGCTACTTTCAGAGGACCAAACAGGTGAAAGACCAATGGAGCAAGATCAGGACTATGGGCGGAGGGGGGCGTTAACACCTCAAAATGAAGTTTTTGCAGAGTGTCAACTGTATGAGCAGAAGTATGCGCATGTGCACACCCTCAGACCACAAGAACTGAATCACTGCATGCTGCTCTTCTTTCATGCAAATCACAAGTTGGGCATGCATCTTTGCTCGCACTGCAGTTACAAATGAACTGATGTAACACGTTCACACCTGCACAGCAGTGACTAGGGAGACAGTAGCCTTGAATAGAAAGCACTGATAAGACAGCGTGGCCAACAGAAGTTTTAATATAACTCGAGTGCAGATAATTTCTGACTCACTCGTGTGTGTGTGTACACACAGCGGAATGTTAGCCATTTTTAAAACATGAAATTTTGCCATTTGCAATAATATGGGTGGATCTAGAGGGTATGATACTAAGTGAAATAAATCAGAGAAAGACAAATATCACATAACCTCACTTATATGTGGAATGTAGAAAACAAAACAACAAGAACAGACTCATAGAGAAAAAACTGGTGGTTGCCAGAGGGGAGGGAGGTTGGGTGGGGGGTGGAATAGGTGAAGGGGATTAAGAGGTACAAACGTGCAGTTGTATAACAAATAAGTTACAGGGATATAACATACAGCATGAGGAATATCATCAATAATATTGTAATAACTTTGTACGGGAGCAGATGGTTCCTAGGCTTATCATGGTGATCATTTCATATTTATGCAAATGTTAAATCATTATGTAATACACCTGAAACTAATGTAATATGGTACATCAACTATATTTCAATTAATAAAAACTTTTGGAAATATAAGTTATGTTTTGAAAATTGTTCTCTTTAATTACTGAGTGCTAAAATACAAGGTGCTATTTGACATAAGCCCAAGAGAGCCCGTGCCTTGCAACAAGAGAAGCCACTGCAGTGAGAAGCCCGCGTACCACAACGAAGAGTAGCCCCCACTCACTGCAACTAGAGAAAGTTGGTGCGCAGCAATGAAGACCCAACCCAGCCAATAAATAAATAAATATTTTTTAAAAAGAAAAAAAGACTATATACCATGTGATTTCATTTATATGAAGTTCTGGAAAAGGTAAAACTATAGAGATAGAATACATATCAGTGGTAGCCAGGCACTAAGGGTAGGGGGAAAGTCTGACTCCCAAAGGGTAACCCAAGAGATCTGGGGGAGGTTGATGGAACTGTTGAGTATCTTGCTTGTGGTAATGGTTGTACAACTATGTGCATTTGTCAAAGCTCACAGAACTGTACACTGAAAAGACTGATTTTTACTCTTTGTAAGTTAATATAAAAATCCATCTACATCTCTGATTTTTTTCACTTGTACCATCTCTCAGTAATTTCTGTGCATACTAGTTTTTTAAATTCCTCCCTGGTTAATTCAGAAAGTAGCTTTGCAAGGGGCATCTCTACACGTTTCAGTTTACAAGTTGCTTTGCAGTTATGTGAGCAAAAAGATAACTAAATGCCATTTGGGGCATTTAGCTACATATGGTAACTCATACTAAAATATAAAGTTTTAACTATTATTTAAATGACAATATAAACTATAAAATAATATTTATCTTTGGTCATAATTGTATTTTCCCCACAGTGATTCTAAAAGCATTGTGTGGTGTTTACTTTTCACCAATTAGAGCAATAGATACAGCAGAGAATTCAGAAAGGGATCCAGTTGGTAACTTCTTTCTCAGGAAACAAGTAAGAAGTGAATAATCTGAGGTATTGATGGGAGAAGAGGATGGCTTGATATTCGCCAGAGTCCTACTGAGCAGGGTCGATGGTCACACTCATTTTTTTCTTCCTGTACTGCATCCAACCACTCATGGTAACATACATAGAGAGCAGAATAATACGGATAAAAAATTTCTATGGAACATACGATACTGTCACTCCAACCAGTGATGACCTCTCTTCCCTCGATATCATTGCACATTGGAAAGTTGAGCTTGATAGGTTTTATTTCCCATCACATCCTGTAATGAAAGGCAGTAAAAAGAAGGAGGAGGAAGAAGAGGAAGAGAGGGAGGGGAGTGGGAGAAAAATTAGGATTTAACAAGGAAAAGCATCAGTGCCAAAGGGCTGGTGAAATCTACAGGGAAGTAACAGGCTGTTATCACAGAGCATAGATGTTGAGGCCAGACATATTTAGGTTCAGATCTCAGCCTGCCTCTTATAACCTATTTAGGCAAGTTACTTAACCTCTATGAGCCTCAATTTCCTTGCATTGGAAATTATTGTGAGAATTAATGAGATCATGTAAGGGGACTGAATTTAGTTTTTGGTACATTGAGGGTACTCAACAAGTAATAATTGTTACTATTAATGTAATGTTATACCTTTGTAAGTCAGCATGGAATAACTAAATTGATCGTATTTAAGTTGCTATTATTCCTTCTCTTCTAACACTCACTAGCTATATGACTTAGGGCACATGACATACTTTCTCTGATCTTAATTTTCTCATCTATAAAATGAGGATAAGCATCATAGTACCTATTTCATAGTATTGTTGTGAGGACCAACTAATACTTGTGATGGTCTTAGAACAGTGGCTTGCACAAAGTAAGTACACAAATGTTAGCTATTACTACTACTGCTATTACTATTGTTATTGTTATTATTCTCAGCCAAGGATTAACAGCATTAATTGAACACTCTTACGAGTCCAACAGTGTTGGTAAAAGATTTGTGAGCTATACTGAATATTAAACTGTGTAGTATTGAGTCTAAGTTCCTAGCACTAAGTACTCAAAATATTTGATTAATTAATAAAATAATGCATTAGTAACCCAGAGAACAGACAATGAACTGGTGAAGAAGAATCAGGAAAAATAATATTCATATTTTGAGAGAATTGAATTCATGAGACGGGAAAAAGGAAAGTCTTTTAGGCTGGGACAAAAGCATGAAGGCGTAAGTGGAACAGTGTGTTTAGAGAAGCGAATGTCCACCAGAAGGGGCATGGATACAAGAAACTGCAATATAGTAAAGTAATACAATGGATTACTATAGAGCAGAGAAAATTAGCTAATTATACCTACATATCAGTGTGGATGAATCTCACAAACAGAATATGGAGTACAATAAGCAAGTCACCAAATAAAAGCTGTTATTCTATTTATATAAAATTCTAAGACAGGCACAAATAAATTACATTGTTATGGGATAACATATGTAAATGATAAAGCTATTAATTATTACCACAAAAGTTAAAATAGTGGTTACAGCTGGGGAAAGGAAAGGAAGGCCTCATGAAGTATTAATGTTCTATCATTTCATAATGGGGGTGTGTGTGAGATCTTGAATGTTTGCTTTACAGATTTTTTTTTTAATGTACACGTATGCTTTACATATTCTTTTTTATGGATGACGTATTTCATAATAAAAAGTAAAATCACTTAAAAATAAGAGTGAATGGAGTCCAGGAAGTTGGCAAGCTAAACCAGAAGATATTGTTATGTTGTGGAGTAATAGGAATTAAAACAAATAAGGTGATATTCAATCCATTTCTTTTTGAGTGCTAAACAGCATCTGATTGGTTGCTTTTTGCCCCCTATAAGCTTAAAAATCTCACCTTCCTCAATATACAAAAACAAATAATGAAAGTCATCAAGCAGAGTCAAGGGGTCATGACGGAGGGTATTGAAACCTGGGAGAGGAATGTTACCTCTGACACCTAGCTAGCTGGGCTGGGGTATCAGGCACAAGGCAAGAGTGAGGCGTTGATAGCCAGCAGTTGTCTGTCGATATTCAGGGCTTCCTCATCACAATTGAGGCCCTTATTCCAGTTGACAAATGACACCCCACCAAAAGAGACGATGGAATTCATTCTACTATCGAAGGTATGGTTAAAGCAGAGTCTGGTGAGTCCTCAGTGGGAAAATGGAAGAGATCAAGTGAGGATAAACCAAAGGAATGTACTCCTACTAGGAAGATCAGAAAGAGATATAGGCTGGTATATGTGCAAGTTTAGACACTTGGAGTTTATCTCTTGTGTCTGAAATCTGCCCCAGACATTCCATTACTCATTGCTCTTTCTCTTTTAATCCTGCTGTCGAGGAAATAAGATGCAAGCCAAGCAGGTGGGAACTAAAATCAATAAGTTTAACATTTTATTTGAATGCTTCTAGAATTTAGCCAGTAAGGAAAAGGTTTATTCTAATCTCCTTATTATTTTTTTAAATGGCCAGTCAGCTGAGAGCTAGATAGCTGGATATTTGGAAATATTTCTGTGTTATTTGGGTTCAATTAAAATGTCTCTGTCTCTTTCTCTCTCTCAGAAATTATTCTGGGAACAGGTACATGTCCAAGGCTAAATAAGAATACTAGAATGCCATAGCAGACAAACCTTGCCTTGCTAATTATTTTATTGTTGTTATTGTATATAAAGTGGCAGACACTTTACCTAATCCCTCAGCAACCTTGCAGAATTGCTATCTTTCTAGATGAGAAAACTGAGGCTCTTCAAGGTTAAATAATTTGACCAAAAACATATATTGAAGTTAGGATGCCAAGTCAGTTACGCATGAACACAAAGCCAAAGCAGTAGTTAGGTAATCACTAGCTTCTTAAAAAGCAGGAGAAGACTTTTAAAGGAATCATTTCAGAGCTGGTCAGAGAGGTGGGAAGATTGTTCCCAGAAAGACTGGTATACCTAGGGGAAGTCTCTCTAAACTAATGAAAGACTAGGAGGTGAGGAGACCATGTGAACTGGAAAAAGTGTAAGTCACTTAGGGCGGGCTAGTGGTTCCTCACTTCCCACTGATTGTTGTAATGTGGGATTTAGGCCTAGCATTGCTAAATTTCTTATTTTTCAAACAAGGCCAGAAATCCAGGCTTTAGGTAAAACATCTGATTAAAAAAAAGATTGTATTGTGCCTGAGTTTTTACAAAGCACTGTAATGGCCAATGTCCGCCATCAACCTGAATTTGCCCTGCAGGCAACTAGTTTGCAACCCTAAACTTATTCCAATACTGCAAACCTGGGCTTGCAGATGGTTTTCTTTTCAGCCTCCAGAGAATTAACTAGCTGCCCCTTCCTCAGGAAAGCCTTCCCTGGCCAGATGGGCTCTTCCAGTCGGACTTTCTCTAGTTCTCTATAGATCCCCTATCCTTCCTCTCCACATACTTGTTTTGGAATTACAGGTTTCATGTTTTCCTTTCCTGCTAGACTTTAAGTTCATAAAGGAACGAGCCATTTCTGTGCTGGTGACTCATTGGGTTCGCCGAAATCAGACTTTGGCTGATGGGGAGTTAGGTGAAGAAGGTTTACTGAAGCCTGCTCTTGGGAGCACCAGGTGGGTAAGCGAACAGGATTGCTCTGGGAGAGAATTAGGGTGAACAACTTAGTAGAGCTCCCACCTGTGAGATAGCTGTCTATAGTATATGATAAATAACTTTAAAATAAAGATATGAAAAATGGGTGTTTATTTGAAATTATATTAAATTCTATATTATTTACTTTTATGTTATATAAATGCTATTGTTTCAGCCAAAGCAAAAGAACTAGTTTAATACTGGCAATTAGTAGTAATTAATAGTAAGACCAGTTAATTGTATGTGTGAGGACGATTTAACAATATTTTGATAATATTTCTTTCCTCTGATGCAATGATTTATTTTACCTCTCTTAATCAGATATTAAAGAATTTCAGGATATAGTAGTGTGTATTTTTAAGATCCATACTAATTAAACAGATATTACCTACATCTAATAAAAAAGTAACAATGAGATGTTTCTTTCTATCTTATGGTACAGTAGAATATTTTTACTCTTTCAGGTTCCTTTTCCAGTAATACTTCTCTGAATGCCTGAAGCCTTTGCCTTAGGACATCCTTTTTTTTCTTTTATGTAGTGGAAAAAGTAAATATAGTTGAATATGAAATTCATTTTGACTTGCAGCTCTGCTCTTTTCTTTTAATTTTTTCCTTCCAATTTTATTGAGATACAATTGACATACAGCCCTGTATAAGTTTAAGCTGTACTGCATAATAGTTCGACTTACATACACATGAAATGATCATCACAGTAAGTTTAGTGAGCACCCATCTCATCACGTAGATACAAAATTAAGGAAATAGAAAGTTTTTTTCTTGTGATGAGAACTCTTCGGATTTACTCTCTTAACAGCTTTCACTTACAGCATACAGCAGTGATAATTGTATCTATCATGTTGTACATTATGTCCTTAGTACTTATTTATAACTGGAAGTTTGTACCTTTTGACTGCCTTCTTCCAATTCCCCCTTCCACAAGCTCCATAACCACAAATCTGATCTCTTTTTCTATGAGTTTGTTTGTTTGTTTGTTTTTGAAGTATAATTGATCTACAATTAGGCTCTACTATTAGAGCCTGTTACATATCATAGTGATTCAGTATTTCCACACATTTCAAAATGATCACCACGATAAATCTAGTTACCATTCAAAGACATTAAATATTATAGCTATAAGCCCACTGATTTCTATGTCAATCCAATGTGACAACATTGATCCAAGTATCTTCTTAACAGTTTGGTCATTGAATACTTGGGATTTTACTCGGTAGTAACAGCAGGTTTTTAGACTTATAAGAATTAGTTTCTAGGTCTCCCAAAATGTCCATTCATTTTGTATCTATACACTTGTTTTGCTAGACTAGCTGCTTATCAATCAGATCCTTTGCATGTAGAAGTCAATCAGGTAGGTTATCTATTTAGAAATTGTTCATCATTTTTAAACACTCTTAAGCACATAGGATGTCATCATAAGTTAAATGCTCTTTCTCAGCATTTAAGGCATAGAGGCAATTTTAACTTGTGAAATTGAAGTTGGATTCCGAATAAGGTAGTTTTAGTATAAAAATGAGAAGGTCCTGTTTAACTTGGTTGCCATTTTCTGAGGTTTAAAGCAGTCTTATTTCTCCAAAAAAAAAGAGTGATTTTTCTTTTCACTGTATGAGTTTTGTTGAAACCGACACATAACATTGAACAATTCATGTGCAGTCAGTCCATACTTTTCCAGGTTCCTTATGGCCTCTTCAAAGATCATAAGTTTCAGAGAAACAGCATACACATTTCTGTTTTACTGTAATCTTTTTTCTATTCTCCCTCCCTCTGGATGCATTTTCATATTAGAGAAAGACATTCTTCTTGTCTTACACTTTGAAAATATAACTTTACAGTTAGCTAATGTTTTAACATCTTTTCTATGGCTAGCAACAGTGAAACAAACCCATCTTGTGGGCACGTCTAAGGACACAGTCTCCTTCCATGTCTATAAAGTCAATAATCTCATTAGGTGCTTCTGCACATTTTAAGGAAATTGAAAAGTGACCAATGTTTTTATTAGGAAAGACTCAATATTATGGGTAAGCAAATTACACTCCTTTTTTCCCCCCCAATACTGTTGTGTACAGGTATGTAGAACATAGCAGGTAAGATCTTTTTATTTTCTTTGATAAAAAATTTCTAGACTGGAATTTTCCAAAATTTATATTTCTATAGTACATCTGCTGACTATATAGATACATGAGCAAAGTCTACTTCTGTTTGATCAAGATATCAACAATCTTTTCTATTTTCTGTAGTTTGATTAAAATCTTCATAGAAATCAAGAAGATGATTTGATTTTCCATTTTTTCAAATCAAATACCTACAAGCCAGGGGTAAGCTTTTTTATTCTTGCCATCATTCAATTTCTCATTTATACTATAGAAAGTGTGGTCATTGTAATATCTCACATAATCAGCTCTAAGGGGCCAACACATCTGTTTTCAAAATACTCCCTTTTGTTTGGGCCACAGGACATTTTAGTTGGGACCTCTGAATCAGAAGATATAGCTTTACTCAGCATCATAGAGCAGTTAAGGGACTGATAGATAATGTGTTTTATGTGGTGTGTCTAAATTAATTCAATGGCCACTATTTTCAACTGAGCATTGATGTCTTTTGGGGAAGATGGAAAAACTGTTGATTGATTTAAAGTACTTGCCTGTTTCATTCCTAACTTGTGAGATTTAATCTACTTATGTGCCTTTACCTCCACTTTTCCATCATACCCAACCCAAGTTCTTTTTTGCATATCACACTGAAACAGGAGGGAAGGGGGCAGAACACCCTGTTCCCTTTAAAAGAATGATATAGCCATAGTACATGACAAAGACTTGGTAGAACCAACTAAGTCCAAGATGGCCAAAGATTCGATTTCCAGTAGACCTTGAGCCTCATTATACGCTCATTGTAATATATTAGCTAAATGACATGCCCACCGGCGCCATGACAGTTCTGAGGCCAACCATAAAAGGCCCAAAAGTGGGCAGTGGCTCGATTCCTGGAAATCCCCCCTCCTTCCCCCAAATAATTGGAATAAGCCTCCCACTCATTAGCATATGAAATTACCAGTCCAGAAAAATTAACCACACCATATTTCAAAGCCTCTTGCCTCTTTCTTCTTGCCTTCTGAGATGGTCTGCACTCTATCTGTGGAGTGTGTTTCTCTCTAAATAAATCTGATTCTCACTTACCACTTTGTTTCCAAACTCTTTCAAAACAAAGAAAGAACCTTAAATTCACCAGGAACAACAGCAATATTGTACCAACAGTATTCTCTGTTTTACTTTGGCCATGTGTCCAGTATTTAATAAAGTGCTTTAAACAGCATGAAAAATCAAACCTTGAGCTATGTCTTATACCCAGGGATTCTAACTCAGCAGTTCAACTCTTTAATGGAGTTCATTCTAATTTTTAGAAAACTGTTCAATTTTCCTACATGCTGCAGGGATATGAGGCTGTACTAAAAGGGAGAAGCCCTGATAGGAAATTGCAGTAAGTCTTGGAGCCACTTAGTACAGCACAATGGAAATAAAAGCCACCTCCCTTCTGTTCCATTTCCCCTTTTGGATGAGCAAATGGGAATCATCTTTAGGGCATTATGTATTCATCAAGGGGCTGTGACCTTAATCCATAAAGCCCTATAGAGTTTATGCTTTGATTACCTTAAAGCCCGCCTCCCCTTATACAGTGTCCCAGGCAATCGAAATCGCCCCACAATGTGCCTGCTAACAGTTCACCATTTCAGTGGACCCAAGACTGAGCCATCTGGTACATAGAGCTTGGCACAGGGATTCCCCTTACAGTGATCTGACCATGCCACACAGTTTGCGTAGAAATCTCCTTCTGAATTGCTATAAAGCTAGGCCAGTTTTTAGAACTCTTCTTGGATTATTGGAGAATACAGTAATTAGAATAGACTATATTGTGGATTCATTACAACAAAATTTCCATAAAGAAACTTTGTTTCTAAATAATGATATTTAGAGGTTTCTTTATATTAAAAGGGGATGAATAAACATTAAATTTAATGGGGGTTATAAGGGGAAAAACATTCCTGCTATGTGTTCAGAAATTGGTTATGTTTTCTCATTTGACTCTCACAACTCTCTATGATGTAGATGTTATTATTCTTATTTTACAAATGAAGAAACTGGCTTAGAGATGTTAAATAACATTTCCAAAATCACATGGGTAGTAAGTGGTGGACTTGGCGTTCAAATTCAAGTGTGTGGGCTTCAGATTCTAGGTCTTTACACTCTGTTACCCAAATAATAACTCTTTCTGAACTCCGTATTTCTCACCCAGCTTTAATTCATTTCTTCTTTATCCTCTTTACTTTTCCTATATTGTCCACCTGTTATATTTTTCATCATTTCTCCTTTTGATAGCCTCTTTAATGTCTTCTTTTAATGACTATATTTTTAGTTTCATTTCTCATCTCCTACAGCTTAAGCCACTGTCATCTTTCCTAAACTAATGTATTCATTTAGTAATTGACTTCATATTTATTCTCTCTCCTCTCAGAGTCTGCTCTCCATACATTATTATCTTAAAGGAAATAATTAAATTATGCCACTCCTTTGCTCAAACTCCTATGATGGGTTCACACCACAATTTAGAGTGAAACTCTCTTTTTGGATGGCTGAGACGCTCTGTGGGGTCTGGCTTCATCTTTAACCTCTCACCGAGTGTCCTGCTGCTGCTCCCCAGGCTCACCTGCCTCCAGCCACACTGGTTGTCCTGCAGCCTCTTGCACTCCAAGCTCATCCCCGCTTTTGTACTTGGGGCGCCTCTGCCTTCCCTCTGACCTGTTCTTGGCTCACTCTCTTACTTCATTTAGGTCTCTAATCGAACATTCCCTCTTGAGAGAGGGCTTCCCAGACTCTCTATTTCTAAAATAACCACCACCGAGTCCTACTCTAATGCCTTACCATAGAATTTATCACTCACTACCTGAAATTATATTAGTTGTGAACAGGAATTTATTCTCTTTGCCTTTCTCCTGCCATTAGAATACAGGCTCCATGGTAACAGGAATCTGTTCTGTCTTGTTTATCACTGCATCCCAGAGCCTAATGTAGTCCCTGCTTGTAGTAGACACTCAGGAGATATTTGTTGAGTGCATAAACAAGTGCCTCAGGAGTTTTCAAGGTGATCTTAGCAAATTGCTTTTCTGGCCTTTAAATTATTTCTTTGCTTCTTTTATTTATGGCATTTTTAGAATTAAACCCTTACTCTAGCACTTGATCACATAATGCCTTATGATGTATTTTGTATTATTACTTAAATAATGTCTATACAATATTATCATAATTGGTGTGTTTCAATTTTTATCTTATTTATAAGCAGCATAGTAGCTTAAGGATAATTGTACTACTCCTAGTATTTCCCAGAGTAGCACAGTTATTGATACCACATAGTAGGAAATCATAGATGCTTGATTATTTGATGATTTATTTGATGATTGAATTAATGACATGTTATTAAATACCAAGACAATATTCTAATACTTTTTCAATATCATTTCTTTTATCCTTATGACAACAACTTGAAAGCAGGAATTCTTATTCTCTTCTTGCAAATAAAACCGTGGTTCAGAAAGGAGTAGTGAAACGCTTCATTAAGGTTGTACACCTAAGAAAAGATGAAGTGGATCTTAAACATTGATACTGCCTTGAAAACAAATGCTCTTTCCACGAGAGACTATAGCTTTGCCATAAATCTCGGTTAATATATATGTAGATTCATTCATAAGGCACAATGACTCCCAAATCATCCTGAGCTGACTTGTCTGTTGTGGGTGAAGAGGAAGAGTAGAGTGTGTTGCTCTTGATTACCACCTTTATGCCCTGTGCTTACTGGGCTGTGTAAAGAAGGACCGGAAAGGCAAATTAATCTACTCCAAAGAAAGGCCTTTTAAAATGCAAAACAAATGGGCAGGAAGGGTAAAGTACAATTTCGATCCAATCCTCCATAGTACTCGAGCCACAAGACAAACTATGTTGCTTTCCCTTTGCCTTCCCGTGACCATTATTCCTAATCAGGCTTGAGGTGAGCAGGGAAGTGTAGCTCTCAGTATAACCAGGAAACTCAATGTACAGCCTAAGGGAAAGAGAATCAATCATTTTCAGTTCTCCACAGTTGTTCAAACTTGCTATATATCCTTGGCATCTTTGCAAGCATGACGTTGTGCAAGGTGCCTAGCAAAACCAAAACTCCCTGCCTAAAGAGCACAGAAGAGGGGAGCAGCACACATTAGGGATCTGGTGATTTGGTGAAGCTTGACATTTCATGAGATCTTCACATTTGCTGTACTTTCTTATTCAAGCTGAATTTCCTGAATGTTATCATAAATCAGTGGCTCTCAGGTTTCCATATACAAGAACCACCAAGGCATTCTGTATGAAAAAGCAAATTCCAGGGTCCTCGTTGCTAGAGATTCTGATTTAGTAGGCCTTGGGTTAGCTCGAGAACCCAAGTCGTAAACAAGTACCTCCAGGTGATTCCGATAACACATCATCCACGGAGATATATCAGTCTAGAAAAACCTTTCCCCCCGCTCAGATATTTTAACTCGGGAACTGTGTTTTATGTTTCTGAATAATGTATGATTTTCCACATGAACATGGAGGACAAGTGAATATTATTAAGTGTGTTAATGTTAGAGACTCAAATCCAAAATGCTAATCGGCCAAGAGATTGCTCTTGTAATTATTTATTCAAGTCTTTTTTTCTTTTTCTTTTTTGGTCTTGTAGGGCTTTTAACGCACAGTCAATCTTTTAAATTAGACATCGGCCAAGCGTTAGCTCACAACCTATATTACTAAGTACTAAAAGCTGGCCCAGCATTCTGGCAAGAAGGATGAGCTGTGAACAGTGAGGCCTGACAACCAAAATGGTGTGAAGTGCTTAGATCACCTTGGGGGGAATCTTGGCACTAATGCTAATCCCTATTTCCCAGAAGCTTCCTCTAGTGTCACACAGTGGGGAAACCATTAGCAGACACAGTGTGAGAGGATTTTGATTGCTTTGATACATACATGCTGCATCTTCTGGAGATTTTTGTACTGCCTTCATTACATTAATTTCTCTAAATAATTATTGAAAACTTATATTAGACTCCATAAAGTTGTATACCTTACAGTCCTTGCTCTGTTTACCCCATAGAAGCAGACCTGTATGTTATTAATGGATGGAAGCAGACCTGTATGCTATTAATTATGATAGGATATGAAAAACACTATACAAAGGGTATGAACAAAGTGGTCAGAGTTCAGAGGCTATAAAGAATGTGGAGAGGATAACATCTGAGCTAGACCGTAGAGTATAAGCAGACTTTCACTAGGCAGAGAATGGGGCAAAAGTCTTTCTGAAGAGAAGGACTGCTTTAGGATACAATAATAGAAGCTAACATTTATGGAAAACTTATTATTTGCTAGATGCTGTTATGAGCACTTGTGTTTTATCTCATTTGATTCTCAAAAAACTCTGTGTAGTGGCCTCTGTTATTATCTTCCATAGGTAAACGAGGAGACCCAGCTGTGTGCATATGTCTGCAATACGTTTGGGTAGCAGGAATGGGTCAGACAGTGGCAAATGGCTTGGCATGACCTTAGTCAGCAGAGGAGGACTTAAAGGTAGTCTTGGGCCAGATGATGAAATGCCTTTGTTAGATGCTGATGAGGTGCTTTCATTACATGGAGGGTTTTGTTCTTTCCTTTTTAAATTACTGTTTCTAATTACAAATGTGATATCTACACATGATTTTAAAATCTACAAAGAGTGCACAGTAAAAAGAATCTTTGGCACCCTAGATCTTCAGTTCCACAGTCTCCCTCCTGGGAAGCAACCATGATCATTAACTTCTTGTGTATCTTTGTGGAAATAGTTTGTGTATAACTATCTCCTTTCTTCACTCTTTGTTGCACACACAGGAGCATACCATACAGATCTTGCTTTGTATCTTGAGATTGTTCCGTATCAGCACATTTGGCACATTTAGATCTCATTCTTTTCCACAGCTCCATGTTTTCCAATTATGTGGTTGACCTATGGTTTATTTAACCAGTCCACTAATGATAGACATTAAATATGTTGCCAGTCAATACACAATGCTGATTTAAATATTCTTGTCTTTGAAAACATGCAAGTATTACTTACAGGAGCTGCTCCTCAAGGTGGAATTTCTGTGCCCCAGGAAAAAGTTTAAACAGGGGAGGGGCATGAACAAGCCGGCCTTTTAGACCCATCAATCTGGCTGTTCTGTGGAGGATGAAGTGGAGGGAAGAGCAGTCAGAAGCAAGGAGGTCAAGAGTCTCTTGCATTTCTTCCGGAGCGAGACAGTGAGAGCTGTGGAAAACACTGGCAGGGAGTCCTGGGAGTGGAGAACAGACTGGAGAAACAGTTTATGGATCGAGTCAGCTGAGAGACAGAGTTTGCACCCCCTTCCTGACTGCCCCTTTTTCTTCCTTTATGCCTTTCTGTTTTCCACTACACTCTTCTCAGCAGATATCCAGAACCTGTGATCAGAAATTATTTGTACCAGCACCACCATCTTTAACTTTGAGGGTAAGGCGTTCTGAAATTAGTAACCACAGGTAATTTGAGAAGCCAACAAGCAGTGGAAGAAGTAGGGAGGAAACTGTTCTTAAAAATGAATTCCAAAGGGGCAGTCCAGTTACCTTAGTGGTCAGACATTCTCCCAGTTCTACCAGAGGTTTGTGGATGGAGGTGTGTATCTTTTATTGCCATCTTTCCTTTTTTTTTTTTTTTTTTTTTTTTAAATCTTTTCTCCTACCAGTAAAAGCAAGCTTGTTATCCTTTTCATTTAAGGGTAACTACCATACCCTCATTAAGCCCTGTGATTTCTTCATTCGTTGTCTAGTCATAATCTTAATTACTCCCGCTTAAAAAAGCTTAACCTACTTAAAGGAGAAATAACAAACTAATCCTAGTTTGACAACACATGTACATTGCATCTGGCATTGGAAGCAAAAGGGTTTACCCCAGCATCTATCACTGTGCGGCTCCCAAGGAGAAAATGAAAAGAAGCGAAGGCTCACAGTTACCTTCCTCTTTTCTCTCTGTCTCGTGCAGGGAGTCAGCTTTGGGAATGGACTCACTCCAAGCCTGAGCTCCAGAGAACTCCACAGCCCATGTGCTCTGGGGCCGTCCAGCTTTATGTAACAGAGAAATGAAGCAGAACTTGTCCTGGTGTGGTTGCAAATCAATTAGAACCTGAGAAACATAAAACTGAAAGCCAGAGAGGACTGGCTGCCAGTCACACAGTGTGCCCTTCTGCCAGGGCATTCCTGCCCCCGATGACATGGGCGCCAATGTTTATTCTGTTCTGGCAAAAAAAAAAAAAAAAAAAAGGCCCCAACTGGTGCAGGTCGCACCACTTTGGCTCAAGAGGGACCCAGCACCCCCACAAGGCTGAGCTGCTCACGCACCAGGCAGGTTTTGATGCTGGGCATTGCAAGACAGTAGTTGCTGTTCTTTCAGGGGGAAAAGTGGGATCTGCAGCTCGGCAGTCTTCTCGTCAAATGGTATTCACAGTGTGCTCTGGGCTTCCTAATGCTTCCATTTTAATTACTATTGTTCTATTTTCCTGGAGGAAGAAAAAAGAAAAAGGAAAGTTGTAACTGGGATTTTTCAGCTGGCGGGGCCTATTTATTTGTTTTTAGTGGTGAACCTGACTTTATTCAGCACATTTCTTTTTATTCCTGGAGACACTGAGGGTCAGAGCAGGTGCAGAAACAGAGAAAAGGAAGAGGTGAGGAGGGAAGATGGGGTAGGTTCTCAATTCACTTCCTGCTTACATGCCTGGAACATTTCTCTAAGGCAGAACTTCCCCAATAGGGTGGATTTCAGGGTTCCAAAGTATTGATCCTTTCAGCTCACAGGTGGCATGACAAGGCCTAGAAAGGCCCCCAGCAGGCCTTCTTCATGTATCTCAAGTCTTTTTCAAATATAGTCCTTTTGTGTGTATAGCAAGATATGACATTTTTAGAGGCATTAAGAAATGCTGTCTTAGAACCTAACAGTCTCAGATTCTTGGAGGGAAACACAAGATGGCTATTTGACCCCATCAAACCTCTGGTTTGCTATGTTCTGTGGATGTGGATGTGTGTTTACATATATACGCATATATGTATATATGTGTCTGTACATATATCTATATCTATAGAGAGAATTAGAGAGTTAATCAAGCATGGTGGCTAATAGCTTATGCTTTGGAGTGTAGAAGATTTGGTTTGAAACTCAGTTTCACCGTTATCTCACTGTGTGTGACCTTGAGCAGGTTACTAAACCCCTCTGAACCTTGATGTCCTGGAGAATAAATACCTACCTTTCAGGGTCATGACCTTGAGCAAGTCAAACTCTTTGTTCTTCAGTTTCCTCATCTGTAAAATGGGATAATAATAGTACCTATCTCGAAATTTGCTGTAAGGATTAATATGTTAATTCATGTCAGTATACGAGTTAATATGTATATAAATCAGTTAGAACATTGCCTGGTATGTGATTCACGAGGAAGTTGTGAGTCTACATTATCACTAATCAACATCACAATGTAAAATGTTTAGCACAGGGTCTCGTATACAGGATAGTTATTATCATAATCATTATCATCATAGTTAGCTTTGGGGAAGAAAGTGTTTTTGTTCCCACCACAGGAAACCGAAATGTGTCGAGCTCTGACAATGTGGTAACAGCTGCTGAGAACATAGGAGATAAGACCCTTTTTTAAGTGCGTGTGAAGTGTATGTCATCTTTGCAGCCTAAAAGATGAGCCAATGCAGGCCTCTTCTCTAGTCCAAAGTCTCTTCTTTACTCCTTTCTTTCCAGCCTCTCTCCATCATATTCCTGTCTTTGTTAAAGCACTTATCCATTAATTCTGCCAAAAAGAAAAATGGGAATATTTGTGTTCTTTGGAACCCTTGCCTGTCCTCGCCAAATCAAAAAGCCAGCTGCCAAGGAAGCCTTGCCCTGGGGCTCCCTGGCTTCCCCTTGGCACTCCCATTCTGCTGCTCTCCACGTTGGCAGCTAAAGGAAGCAATGTTCATGGGAAGGAGTGTGAGGAGTCAGCAAAAGCTGAGCTGAGCTAAACTGCTATTAGAAACAGAAGAATAACCAACAAACTGAGCTTTCAGATGGGAAAATAGAGGGAACCAAGACCAAGTCCAGGTGGGCACCCCACAGGCCCAGGAGTCTTGGGGCAGGTACAGTGCGCAGGGGTGTGGCATGGCAAAATGACCCTTGTGGACTTCTTGTTGCTCCCTGTCATTCCATCTCGGGGTCAATCTAACACATCTCTAGGAATCTGAGCAGAGAGCAGCCCCTAGGAGAGGAATAAAACAGGAATCGCCTCCCTGATCCCCCCCCCCCCCACCACACACACACACACACACACACACGCACACACACACACTCACACTTCCCCCACACATGCTGGATTGTCAGTGAGCTGGAGGAAGGAGGGCATGAGTCAGAACTTGAATACTCCAACTAGAGTTCATTCCAAAGCTCCCAGGACAGCAGCCCTTCCCAGGGGCTAGGAGAGCTACATGGGAGTCAGACGGACCTGAGCTGAAATCCTAGCTCCTCTCTGCAACTGAATGACCATGCTCAAGTTATTAATTTCCCTAAGCCTTGGGACCCGCATGTGAGAGATGGAATTAAAGGCAGTTGCACACATTTACCTTGTGCTTGAACGAGTTAATGTATGGGAAGAACTTGCCACAGTGGGGCATCACAGAGGCTTAATAAATGGTAGCTGTTGTTATTCTGTCATTATTATTCACATTAAAGTCACATGTAAACCGCTCTTCAATGGGCCGGTCCACTGACACCCCTGAGACAAAATCTTTATATTTTTTCACTCACATCTGCTGGCAGTTTCCTGCTGGCCTTTCTTGACTCCATTTCCTTTTTGAATACTGCAACTAATGTTGCTTTAATCTGGATTTTACTTGTGTATATGTATTCACTCTTTGAGATAGTCCCAGGAGTCGGAGCTCTCCTTGAGCCGCCCTGGTCAGCACTCAGGTCGGGAGAGAACTCGTCTCAGATCTCATCTCCTGCTCTGATCCCTCCAAAGTCTTTTCCTGCCACATCCAACCTGACTGAGGAGTCTTATAAACTGCAGATGCATTCATGGGGCATTTGTTAGGGGCAGGAGAAGGGAAATGATCCCTCCCCATGGAATGATCTCTGGGAGGGAAGGTGGAAGGGAGACCCGGTTACACAACAGGGAAAAATCTTGCTGTCAGTAGGTTCTTATTGGCAGTTATTTTGGTTTCTGGTTTTCAAACTGCTGGGCAAAGTCAGCTACTGATAGTTTGGGTTGCTGTTTGTTGATGCAAGAGGATCATAAGCCCAACCAAGTTTCCCCCAAGCCTCCTCCAAGAGACTGTTTCAAAGAAAAATAAAGAGAAAAAATATATTGGTATCTTCTCTCTCCGAAGCTTTGATAGCCTGTCCAGTTATCATTCTGTAAAGGACTCTGATCCAGTATTTCATGAGAAAACCTAAATGAAGCATGTAAAAATAATCTTCTGTGGGCCCATAGGAGGGATGGCATTAGATGTTACAGATGGAAATGCTGGCTTAAAGGAACTGGGCTTCAAAATGAACAGGACCCCTTGGATGGTTATAGACAAAAGGTCTCCCCATAGGTCAGAATGGGGAAAAGGTGGTTCATCCTCTTAATTGGCATGCAAAGAGGGCATCAGGATTATAAGCCTTACAAATCTAGCAGATGTCTTTGGTAGAGAATTTTGTTGGCTCTGAAGAAGAAGTAGAAGAAGAGTTTTAATTCAGCATAAGGACTCAATCTTTGAAGGGTGATTAAACAAATACCTGGGTACTACTGTGTGTTTCAGACACCTCCCTTTTTTGCTTCTGAACCCATCTTCAAATGATGTTATCCGAGAGTTTATTGAAATGGCTCAGGATATAATTATATCTGTCTTCTTGACCTCACCTGAGGGATTTGCTCTTTTCCATCTCCTATGTCTAATGAATTCTTGTCACTAAGTTCAACTTCTGGAATTATCTAGCTGACAAAAGTCTACAAAGTTTAGTGTGTCCTGGACATATCTAGTTAAAGAATCAGAACTAAATTAATATTTACTGTGTTGCAGAGTGGAACTGAGGTCTGCATACCCATACTAGAAAGGGTAAAATAATGCGATGTTATGAGATGAAATGATTCTATCCTTCCAAAGACAATTTCCTATTAAACTTAAGCACCTTAACTTTGGTGGCTAAGCTAAGGACAATCTACTTTCTTCTTGTCCCTCCCCTAACAAGGAACTTATTAATTCATTCATTCACCCAACAAATATTTATTGAACATCTGCTATATGATAGGAACTCTTCCAGAAGCTGGCGATATAGTAGTGAACAAAACCAAGTTTATGTTCTCATGAAACTATATTCTGCTAGCAGGTGATAGACCAATAACCCAATGACTACATTATATAATGCTGATGGAGATAAGTGCTATGAGGAAAAACAAAGCAAGCTATTTAGCAGAAGACTTGTTTGGAAAGCAAACTATTTGACTAGAGAGAAAGTGAAGCATTAACACTCCAGGCATCCTTCATTCTATGTGTTAGTGGTGCTCAGCAAAAATAAACACCTTTGTGCAGACATGGAGACATTTGGACTTGTCATAGAGAGGGAACCATGTCTCAAGATCAGGTTTGACTGCCCTGTGAACGCCAGCACTTACCTCAGAGATGAGCTGGGCAGAAATAGCCTTGTGGTGCTGAACCTGACACATCCAATTTATTTCTTCTTTTTTTTTTTTTTGGCTTTAAATCTGCATTTTAAAAATTGCGGTAAAAAACACAACATAAAAAAAATTACTGTCTAATTCTTAAGTGTACGTTACAGTATTGCTAACTATATGCACATTGTTGTATAGCAGCTCTCTAGAATTTTTTCATTTTGTATCACATTGTTGTATAGCAGCTCTCTAGAATTTTTTCATTTTGCACATTTTCTTTATCCATTCATTCATCAATGGACATTTAGGTAGCTTCTACATTTTGGATGGTGGATCCAAGTTTTATTTGTGGATTGTACTGCAGTGAACACGAGTAAGCAAATGTCTCTTCCAGATCCTGTTTCCAGTTCTTTTGGGTATGAATTTAGCCATTCTTGAATCACTATATGATGTGTTGACCCTGAATGAAATGCATGGATCACTCTCCTTGTAATTTGCAGTGGTTCCTCCAACCGCCATACATCAAGTACCAGCTATCTCCCAGACTCTGGAGACACAGAGGAGAATAGTAATACAAGCTAACACTTCTGTGATGCTGGACACTCTTTTAAGAACCTTGGGAGGTAGGTAATATTACTGTCACTTAGGGAGAATGCTGAGGCACACAGCTAGCTGGCAAAAAGAAAAAGGGGCTTAGTCTCAGGCAGTTTGACCCCAGAGGTTGTGCTTGTAACCCTCACACTAAACAATCTCCTCTTTGCCTTCCAAGTATTCAGGGTATGGTGGGACAGGGCTGACAGACAAGGAAATGACTGCATTCAACGGTGCAGGAATTGCTGCCATGTAGATGCTCAAACAATTTGCTTTGGAAACATGGAGCAAAAAGTACTGAACTCTACAAATTTGGGCAGGATTTTTCTAGAGGCAGAGAGGTTTGGGTTAAGTCCTGACAGGTGAGTGGAAGGAACAAATGAACAAAGTGGCATTTAAGGCACCTTCCAGGTAAAATAAACTCCATGTTTTTTCACAGCTATTTTGTGAATACCTGCATTCAATACCTGCTGTTCAATTTGTGTATGCTAGACCAGATTGAAAGTATTTTGTGTATTATCTTATTAATCCCAAACCCTTGTCACTGAAGGGCAAGTATAATAATCCTCATTTTATAGATGAGGAGACTGAAGTTCAGAGAGGTAAATATGGTGCCCAATAACATCCATCCAAAGTCCAAGTCCAGTTTGTTGGACTCTCAAGCTGGTGCTCCTGACACCATGCAAAGCACAAAGGGAAGACAGACAGGGTAGAAGTCAAGCTCTTCACTCTTGGAGACCCCTGAGGGTGCAATCGCCCAGGCAAAGGTGTGGTGTGAGTTGGTGCAACTTGGTCCACTGACTGATAAACCTGCCTGGAGTACACAGCAGAAAAGGAAAGGTTAAGAACAAGGGCAGGGTGGCAAGCCTTTTCTTTAAAGAGAAGAAAGCAGAGCCTCCTCCCCCCCAGCTTGGCACTTCGGCACCGTGGTGGAGCGGGGTGTTTGGTTGCCTTGCAGCCACTGTTCTCCCCGGTCTAAGGTTGCAGCGCAAGGCACCGTTCACCTGACACTATTGTAAAGCAGAGCGAGTGAAACAGTGGCTTATCACAAGGTACCGGAGGTCTCTGTTTCTGGCTGCGTTCTACCGTGCACTTGGCATTCTGAAAGCACTTGTAGATGGATTGCCAAAATGCCAGCTTTTTTTTTTTTTTTTTTTTTTTTTTAAATCCTAGGTAGGGTTAGATTTTCCTCTCCGTCCACCCTCCTCCCCCTCCCCAAAGGCATAATCGCTTCACAGGGAAACCTGAGCTCGCTTGTTTTTTTGCAGCTTGTTCCTATTTGCCTGGAAAATACATTTGCTGGAGAAGAATCCAGGAGGAGTTGTGTCCTGATTTATTGCTCTTTCCCTGTGAAGTTTTTGCTTCTGAGAATTCTATTGTGTCAGAACCGGGGTGGGATTTAGGTCTTGTTCTTGAGGAATTGAGTCTTGGTAATAAAATTAATAAAGGGCATATTCTGGTCTTTCAAGCACTGTGATGTGGCAGCTTATTAAGGAGAACAGAGAAAGGATGGTTTGTTAAATTGCTTTGCTGTCCCTGTGGCCCTTTAAATACCACCCTGATGCGCTCAGAGTTTCTAGGCTGTCTCACAGATCGTCCCCAAAAGTCTGTAGCACATCTCTGGAGGATTCCCTCCCACAAGTAACAGGAAGATACCCCTGATTCGGGGATCGGAAGAGGAATAAGTGTGTTTTGCCTTCAATTCAAACATCCTTAGTGATATAGATGCTCCATGAATGTGTGTTAAATGGGTGAACTGGGATTTAGGAAAGAGGGGGCGATGGTAGAAATGGGGGCAACTGGCTGACAGAGAGTGAGGAAGAGAATGGTGGTCCATAGTGGGAAGGAAGACAAAGTTTGTGTCCTAACTTCCTTCTCTTTCTCCACCACCAGAATACTTTATAATCCTGGCTTGGGAAATCCAAATATGCTCAATATATTCACACCGAGGAGGACTTTTCTCTGTGCAAACGTGCTTGGGGGTATTTTCAGTAGAACTTAAATCTGTTTTTACTTTGGGTTCAAAGAGCACCTCACACTCAATGACATTTTCTCTTTTGTGAGACAATCGTGTAGTTAAGCACTTGTCAGCAAATGGCCCCCCAGGATGAGTTTCTTTTTGTAAGTGCCTCAAAGTTTGAAGGAAAGGTTTTTTGTTTTTTTTTTTTAAATCATTTCTTAAGTCCAGAAAATATATTTTGGTAGAAATGGAGAAAAGGACACTTTTGATAAATATATAGGAAGATGAAACAAGGATTACCTTGATTTTAATTATGAAAATAACCCAATTGCTCTTTGTGTGTGTGTGTGTGATTTTTAAAAACCACTTTTTTGATGTATAATTTACAGTCCACAAAGTTCACTGTTTAAGTATACAATTCAGTGGATTTTGGTTTACTTATAGCATCGCTACTATCACCATAATCTAAGTTTGTAACATTTTCATCCCGCTAAATAGAAACTCTGTACCTAGTAGTAGTCACTCTTCATTCCCTCCAGCCCCCAGCCCTAGGAAACCACTATTCTATGGATTTGTCTCTTCTAGAAATTTCATATAAGTGGAATCATTTAATATGTGATCTTTCATGTGACTTCTTTCACTTTTCATAAGGTTTTCAAGGTTCATCTAAACAATGTTGTAGCTGGTATCAGTATTTCATTCCTTTTTATGGCTGAATAATATTCTGTTGTGTGGATATAACACATTAATTTTTTTACTTTTAAGAATGATTTATTTAAAAATTTTTATTTTACATTGGTGTATGGTTGATTTACATACACCCCAATTCTTTTTTTTTTAATGAATCAATTAATTAATTGGCTGCAATGTGTCTTTGTTGCTGCACACCAGCTTTCTCTACTTGCGGTGAGCAGGGGCTACGCTTCATTGCGATGTGCGGGCTCCTTATTGCAGTGTCTTCTCTTGTTGTGGAGCATGGGCTCTAGGCATGTGGTCTTCAGTAGTTGTGACACACGGGCTCAATAGTTGTGGCTCACGGGCTCTAGAGCACAGACTCAATAGTTGTGGCACATGGGCTTAGTTGCTCTGCAGCATGTGGGATCTTCCTGGACCAGGGCTCGAACCTGTGTGCCCTGCATTGGCAGGCAGATTCTTAACCACTGTGCCATCTAGGAAGTACCCCCCACCCCCAATTCTTGACATAGTGCAGGATGGCTCTACTGTCTGGAATTAGTCTCCCACGTTGTTAACACAAGGCTTCTGATCACTTTGCATATTCTGTTCTCTGTCAGCAGAACAGAGTGTCACCATGTCCTGTTTTATCTCTAAATTTATCTCCTCCTGTGACACTATGGGCATTGTAAGTTTCAGCCAAATGGACTTCCAACTGAATGTTGCTTTAACTTTGTTCTTTCCAACTTGAGAGGTTTTGCTTATGTAAATTTTACTGATCTCTTTAGGTCTATAAAGGATGTCTCTCTCTCTCTCTCTCTCTTATTTTGCTTTTTTAAAACTTTTTATTTTATATTGGAATATAACCGATTAACAATGTTGTGATAGTTTCAGGTGCACAGCAAAGCAACTCAGCCTTACATATACTTGTATCCATTCTTCCCCAGACTCCCCTCCCATCCAGGCTCCACTCCCTCCATTGAGCAGAGTTTCCTGTGCTGTAACAGTAGGTCCTTGTTGGTTATGAAGGATGTTGTCTCTTAATCTTCCAATCAGAGGTAATTTTTTTTTACCTCTTTGATGGCACAGATATTACATTATGTTGTTATGTTATATTATATATTATGCTATATGTAATACATATATACACACCATGATATATTTACATATATAATGACCTTGTCTTATTTTCCATATATATCTTGAAATTCCTTGAAGGGAGTATTTGTACCTTATTTATAATTATGTTATCTAGGATTACTTAAAAAACCAAGCTGAATGCCTCTTTGAACCTCTATCACAGTAGGCTGGAAGGATGATTAGTCTCATTCCTGTTGCTTACTCTCCCATCACAAGTTCACACTGCTACTATTGAGACACCTTAATCCAAGCTGGAATGGTCCTTTCATTTTTTGTAGCTGTGTCCCATATGTGGGGGGTAGGAAATTTAGGCACTGGGGGTTCCTAGGCCTAGGTTTCTTGGTAACTCTTACAGACAAACCTCTGAGACCTTGTTAACTCCCAGGAGTACTCTCCTGAGATGGGCCTCACTCTTATTTCTGTCGAATGCACATTTCTCTGTTCTACCCATTCAGGATATATTTTTTTAAAGATTTATTATTTATTTATTTTATTTTTGGCTGCACTGGGTCTTTGCAGCTGCACGTGGGATTTCTCTAGTTGTGGCGAGTGGGGGCACTCTTCACTGCGGTGTAAGGGCTTCTTGTTGCTGTGGCTTCTCTTGTTCTGGAGCTCGGGCTGTAGGGGTGTGCACTTTAGTAGTTGTGGCACTCAGGCTCAGTAGTTGTGGCTCAGGGGCTCTAGAGCTCAGGCTCAGTAGTTGTGGTGCACAGGCTTAGTTGCTCCGCAGCATATGGGATATTCCCGGACCAGGGCTTGAAGCCGTGTCCCTACATTGGCAGGTGGATTCTTAACCCCTGTGCCATCAAGGAAGTCCCCCACTCAAGATATTTAAAATAAGCTTTTTAGTAAGTTTTTCCAAAAGACAAAAAAACCAAGTCATCTTCTTCAAGAGGCTTTTGCCCTCTTAGCAAAATTCTCTGCATCAAGGAAATACAAAGGACCTGGCCACTTGCTTGGAATGGTAGGGGAATGGAAAACATAAAGAATATTAATATTTTAGAGAAAAATCCTTCCACACAAAAAAGCTGAAAGACTGGCTCTGAGATGTGAACCTTCATAAAAATAAAGGACTAATCTGAATCAGGTTTGTAGTCAGCTGGTCAACAGACTTGACTCAGGAGACCAGTCAACTTTAAACCATAGGAAATAGGAGGAAATAAGTACTGGCAGGTGAGCTGCTGGGGATTTGGTAACTAGCAATAGCTAGAAATGTCAACAAGAAGAGAAGAAGCATCAGGAAGGTTTGGCAAAAATGGGGGAGGGCATTGGGACTCAGGGTTAGGACACTGGCCTTCAAGAGGATCAGTGGAACCCAAGTAGGACCTTAGCTCTAAAGGAATGGTCATCAAGTCAGGCAATCACAATAGGGTGTTCAATAAGGAAAAATACAATGACAACCAAATCACCAGAAAGGGATTCAAAGGTTAACCATATTCAGAAACAAGGCTGACTTCATGTTGGGTTGCTGAGTCATTGAGCTACTTGATTATGGTTCCAGAATTTGCCCTCTAAAAGGAGGAAGGAAGATTGGTCCTCAGGCTGGGGTTGGGCCTAAGTTTCATCCTGCTGTAGAAATATGAGTTGCCCAAGGGATGGAGAGTGAAGGGATGGGGAAAAAATGGAGAGTGAGTCAGTCAGGCCATTAAACCAGGGTTTTGATGCATAATGTTTGAAAGGACACTGGCATAAAAATTAGTCTTCACACACTTCTCCACACATGGATGCCGTCAACACTTAACTTTAAACATGTTGACCAAAATAAAAATGGCCTGCTTTTAAAAAATCACCATTTATATTTCCTTCTCAGAAGCTCTGTTGCCACAATTCCAAGGTAGAGAATGTCTCATATGTTGAAAAATATAGTGACAATATTGTTCTGATAATGACTATTAGTGAAGTCTCAAGAACGAATAGCACATTTTCTGGGAGGATTAGGGAGCATGTGTCATGGATGATTGCCAGTTTGTGAACCATTAGTCAGGAAACACTTGTGTTAAGGTAACTCTAAGATCTTCAGTTGGGCAACAACCATAATTGATGCAGTGAAAGCACTTGAATATTATTCAGTGACTTCATAAGCAAATAGATCCAATCTCTTTCCACTTTAATCTGTACCACATTCTGCAACCACAAGAAGTTTTCTTAAACTATTAGTTAAACACATTCTTCCCCTTGTTTCAAAACTTTCAGTAGATCCTTAATATACTCCATGTCAAGTCCAAAGTCTTCCTGTCAAAGATCCCCACAACTTCAACTCACTCCACCTATTCAGTGTTCTCTCATTGTTCCCAGTCATAGTCTTCCCTTAATCTTTTCTCTGAATATGTCAGGCTAGTCATTCAAATCCACCTTCCACTTCTGGTCATGCTGCTCATGCAACTGGAGTAAACTCCTTCTGTTTTCTTTAGGATATCCAGCTCCTGCCATCTTTCAAGATCCAGCTCTGGTTTCACTTCCTCCATGAAACCATTTCCAAGAATTTTCTCCCTTCTTTCAATATTGCAGAAACAAATGGTCATCTACTTACATCAACTCTCCTTTTCTTTTTCTTTTATAGAATCCCAATTCTGGACAGCTCTTTTGGAGCAAGGAGTAATAATATTCTGGCTAGTGAGACAAAAATGAATTTCTAGGAATTGCTTTCCCAATATAGACATGGCATCACCTTTTCCTCCTGGTGCTTCTTTCATTTTTTTTTTCTACCTTTATTGAGATAAAATTGATATATAACATTCTGTAAGTAAGGTGTACATATACGTATAAATGATTACCACCATAAGGTTACTTAACATGTCCTTCCCCTCCATAGTTACCTTTTTTTTTTGCATGTGTGATGAGAACAATTAAATTCTACTCTCTTAGCAACTTTCAAGTATACAATATAATATAGTCAAATATAATCATCATGCTGTACATCAGATCTCCATAACTGATTCATTTTTTAATTGGAAGTTTGTTTCTTTGACTAACACCTCTTTTCCTCAACCCTCCAGCCCCTGGCAACTACCAATTGACTCTCTGTTCCTATGAGTTTGGCTTCTTTAGATTCCATATATGTGATACGGGTATATGTCTTTCTCTGACTTATTTTACTTAGCATAATGCCCTTAAATTTCATCTATTTTGTTGCAAATGGCAAGATTTCCTTCTTTCTCATGGCTGAATAATATTCCATTGTTTACATACACCACATTTTCTTTATGCATTCATTTGTTGATGGACACTTAGGTTGTTTTCATGTCTTGGATATTGTGAATAATGCTGCAGTGTACATGGGAGTGCAGTATCTCTTCCAGATAGTGATTTAATATCCTTCAGTTTATCCTTAGGAGTGAGATTGCTGTATCATATGGTAATTTTTTTATTTGTTTGAGGAGCCTCATACTGTTTTCCATAGTGGCTGTACAAAGTAACATTTTTATCAATAGTGCACCAGAGTTCCCTTTTCTCCACATCCTTGTCAGCACTTATTCTTGTCTTTTGATACTAACCATTCTGACAGGTGTGAGGTGATATCTCACTGTGATTTGCATTTCTCTGATGATTAGTGATGTTGAGCACCTTTCTATGGCCATTTTTTTGTCTTCCTTGGAAAAATGTCTATTCAGGTCCTTTGCCCACTTTTTAATCAATTTTTTTTTTTTTTTTTTGCTATTGAGTTGTATAAGTTCCTTCTAAATTTTGAATAATAACCACTTAGACATATGGTTTGTGAAATTTTCTTTCATTCCATAGGTTACGTTTTCATTTCGTTGATTGTTTCTTTTGCTGTGCAGAAATTTTTTAGCTTAGCATAGTCCTACTTGTTTATTTTTGCTTTTGTTGCTTCTGTTTTTCATGTCATATCAAAAAAATCATTACCAAGACCAATGTCAAGGAGGTTTTCCCTATGTTTCCTTCTAGGAGTTTTAGGGTCTCAATCTTACATTTAGGTCTTTAGTCTATTTTGAGTTTATTACTGTGATTGGTATAAGATAGAGGTCCAATTTCATTATTTTGCATGTGAATATCCAGTGTTCCCAGCACCATTTATTGAAGAGACTATTTTTCCTCATTGAATATTCTTGGCTCCTTTGTCAAATATTAATTAATTATATATGCATGGGTTTATTTCTAGGATCTTTATTCTGTTTCATTGATCCATGTGTCTGTTTTTATGCTAGCACCATACTATTTTGGTTACTATAGGTTTGTAGTACAGTTTGAAATCAGGAAATATAATGCCAGCAGCTTTGTCCTTTTTTCTTAAGGTTGCATTGGGTATTTAGGCTCCACACAAATTTTAGGAAAATGCCATTGGAATTTTGATAGAGACTGCATTGAATGTATTCATGATTTGGGGTAGCGTGGATGTTTTAACAATATTAATGGCTTTTTAGTGCCATAAACATAAAAAAAAAATCTTTCCATTTACTTGTTTCTTCTTCAATTTCTTTCATCAATGTTTTATAGTTTTCAGTATACAGATCTTTCACCTTCTTGGTTAAATTTATTCCTAAGTATTTTATTGTTTTTGATGCTATTGCAAATGGGAGTTTTTAAAAATTTCTTTTCAGATAGTTCAATGTCAGTGTATAGAAACATGATTTATTTTTGTATATTGATTTTGTATCCTGCAACTTTACTGAATTTATTTATTAGTTTTAACAGTTTTTTCAGCTTTACTGAAGTATAATTGACAAATAAAATTATAAGATATTTAAAGTGTACAATGTGGTGATTTGATATATGTATACATTGTGAAAGGATTCCTCCAATCTAGTTAAACACACCATCACCTCACAAATGTAACTCCTTCTTCTTTTTCTTCTGCTGCTTATTATTGATAAGAACATTTAAATTCTACTCTATTAGCAAATTTCAGTTATACAATACAGTATTATCAACTATTGTCATCATGTTATACAGTAGATCCTCAGACCTTATTCATTTTATAGCTGAAAGTTTGTAGCCTTTTGCTAATCCTTCCTTATTTTCCTTATGTCCCAGCCCCTGGCTACCACTTTTCTACTCTTTCTAACAGTTTCTTTTTTTTGGGGGGGGAGGGTAAAGTCTTTAGGATTTTCTGCATATAAGATCATGTCGTCTGCAAACAGGGAAAATTTTACCCCTTTCTCTCTGATTTAAATAACTTTTATTTATTTTTCTTGCCTACTTGCTCTGGCTGAAACTTCCAGTACAATTTTGTATAGCAGTAATGAGAGGGGGCACCCATGTCTTGTTTCTGATCTTAGATGAAAAGCTTTTCTCTGTTGAGTATGAGGTTAGCTGTGCTTGTTATAGATGGCGTTTATTACATTACTTTTATACCCAGATGTTGAGAATTCTTATGAAAGAATGTTGAATTTTGTCAAATGCTTTTTCTGCATCTATTGATAGAATTGTATGATTTTTATCTCTTTCATGCTCTTCCTAGAACCTGGACTATAAGTTGCAGTGGAGGAGTTATCTTGTGTTTATAAAATGACCAAGGGAATTAAAAAAATGCTAAAGATGGTGGAGCATAAAGAGAGTAGACTGGGGTGTTTGTGATATTATAGACTTACTGTAGCAGCCCTGCACTGCCTATCTATAGCCATATTTTTTTTCTTGTATGACAAAATAATCCTCTTTTGGGATAATTCACAATAGGTTAGTGGGTGATATATACAGATTTTTGGAACACCTATATAGTACCCCCATGTACTTAGAGTCAATGTCCTACCATAAATCAGTTTTTTATTCTCTTATCTATTTATCTTTGCTAATTTTCTCTCTCCAATTAGATAATTATCTTCTTGTGGAAGGGTATGATCTTATATATCTTTATCAATATTTTATTATTATTCTTAGACACTGTTAGGGGCATCTAAGTAAATAAGTGCAACTAACATGCAATACTGATTACATCAATCAGCCAATAACTATGTAATAATATAAACTATGCATCCAGCATAATAGAGATCATGCAAGCTGGGGGAGTTTGCATTTTGGACTAGTTTTATTGTGAAACTAGAAATCAGATCTTTGCATATGGGTTTTTAATGTACTTGTTTAAAAATGGTCATTAAGAGTCTTTTCATACATTAGATTGTTAGATTTCAGTATTTAATTTTATTATATTTTATCTATTAAAGGAATGCTTGTAATTTCAGCAGCCAGTGTTAAAAATAGAGTAATTAGATGATTGATAGAGTCAGGCAACATTATAAAATCTATTTAAACTATATCTTAATGTAGTAATTATTATGGGATAAATGATATAATACTATGAGGATATTCTTGCATTTCCAGTGCAAATTTGAAAGAAATAATCTTTCATTAGCTGTATAAGAAGCCATTCCTGCAATTCAGGAAGTCAAGAAACTGAAAGACCTGGGCATTAGATGAATTATCTACATGGAGTTAAGTTCACCAAGATGTTAAGAATAAGTGATAGAGAGAGAAAGAGTGAGCCAGGTACTAAAGTGATTGATGAATGAAGAAGATTGATCAAGAGGTAAACAATAGCAAAAAAGGAAAGTCAGTAAGGGATATTTTGTCAAATGATTATGTATTGGTATCAAGTGGTTATTAAAAGCATTATTTTATTAAAGTTTTGATTTTTCTCACCCAATAATTATTTAGGAAAGTAATTTTAAGTTTCTAAATCGATGGTTTTCTTTTATTTGTCTTCTATCCTTTATTTTTTATTTTATTATATTTTAACTATATAACATGACCACTTAATTCCATTTTGTAGAACTTATTGAGGATTTCTTTGTGGCTTAATATATGGTCAATTTTTGTCAGTGTTTCATTGCTGTTTTAAAAGAATGTCATTCTCATTTTGAGGTGCCTGGAGTTTGATATATAGCTCTTGAGTTCATCTTACTATGTTATTCAGAGAGTGAGGAAATCAAACCCATAGTTTAACTCATTTTGTGTTAAACTCAGATTAATACGTGTGCTATTATATAGTTGTTGTGTTGAAGAGAACTTAAAATTTTAAAGAATTTGAAAGATTAACCCTGACTCTGACTTTAAAATATTAATTGATGCTAGGTTTGTTTTTTTTTTAATTGCGGTATAGTTGTTTTACAAGGTTGTGTTAATTTCTACTGTACAGCGGAGTTCCCTGTGCTATACAGCAGGTTCTCATTAGTTATCTATTTTATACATATTAGTGTATGTATGTCAATCCCAATCTCCCAATTTATCCCACCTCCAATACCCTACTTTCCCCTCTTGGTGTCCATACATTTGTTCTCTATGTCTATGTCTCTATTTCTGCCTTGCAAACCAGTTCATTTGTACCATTTTTCTAGATTCCACATATATGCATTAATATATGTATTTGCTTTTCTGTTTCTGACTTACTTCACTCTGTATGACAGTCTCTAGGCCCATCCACGTCTCCACAAATTACCCAATTTCATTCCTTTTCTATGGCTGAGTAATATTCCATTGTATATATGTACCACATGTTCTTTATCCATTTGTCTGTCGATTGGCATTTAGGTTGTTTCCATGACCTGGCTATTGTAAATAGTGCTGCAATGAACATTGGGGTGCATGTGTCTTTTGGAATCATTCTTTTCTCTGGGTATATGCCCAATAGTGGAATTGCTGGGTCAGCTAAGTTTGTTATTTTAAGCTGAAAGTTATTAAGAGAATTTGCCTAAATTTTAAAAGACTATTGAAATATTTTAAGAGAATTTGAAATTAACTCAAAATAGATGTGTGAAAGCTAAGGAGGATTTGCCTAGTAGTGTTGTACATCTGCCCAATCAAGCACTTGAAGTTCTTCAAAAGAAAATAAAATATACAAATCTAAATGCAGTTAAAAATGCTTAAGGAAATCAATTAAATCCATGAATTAAATGGCTTAAGTGGAATTTAGTCCATTCTACGTTATTTGGCCATACATTAATTAAAAATTTTCCTGAAGATCGTTGTTCTTGCTTTACATAAAATTTACTAGATTTATAGATAACATGAAAGAATCTTTAAATGAATTTAAAAGCTTAAGGAAAATGTCAGGGCTTTTTTGGTGTGTGTCCTATTTTTTTTTCTTTTTCAAGCACAGTTGATTTACAATATTAAATTAGTTTCAGGTGTAAACATTTTTATAGATTATACTTCATTTAAAGTTATTACAAAGTAATGGTTGTATTTCCCTGTGCTATACAATATGTCCTTGATGCTTATTTATTTCATTCATAGTAGTTTGTGTCTCTTAATCCCCTACCCCTATCTCATTCCTCCCTGCTCCCCTCTCTCTTCTGGTAACAACTAGTTTGTTCTCTATATCTGTGACTCTATATTCTGTTTTATTATACGCATTTATTTGTTTTATTTTTTAGATTCCACATATAAGTGATAACATAGAGTATTCGTCTTTCTCTGTTTGACTTATTTCACTAAGCATAGTGCTCTCTAGGTCCATCCATGTTGTTGCAAATGGCAGAATGTCATTCTTTTTTATGGCTGAGAAATATTCCTGTGTGTGTGTGTGTATGTGTATATATAATATATATACACCCCATCTGCTTTATCCATTTATCTGTTGATGGGTGCAGGTTGATTCCATATCTTGGATATTGTAAATAATGTTGCTATGAGCATTGGGGTGCATGTATTTTTTCGAATCAGTGTTTTCATTTTCTTTGGATATATACCCAGCAGTGGAATTGCTGGATCATATGGTAGTTCTATTTTTAGTTTTCTGAAGAGCCTCTAAACTGTTTTCCATAGTGGCTGCACCAGTTTACAGTCCCACCAGTGTACTAGGGTTCACAACTCTCCACATCCTCACCAACGTTTGTTACTGGTAGACTTTTTTTTTAACTTTATTTTTTAAAATTATTTTTACTTTTATTTTATATTTTATTTTTTGGCTATGTTGGATCATCATTGCTGTGTGCAGGCTTTCTTTAGTTGTGGAGAGCAGGAGCTTCTCTTCGTTGCGGTACGCAGTCTTCTCAGTATTGTGGCTTCTCTTGTTGTGGAGCATGGGTTCTAGGCATGCAGGCTTCAGTAGTTGTTGCATGTGGGCTCAGCAGTTGTAGCTCCAGGCTTACTTGCTTCACAGCATGTGGGATCTTCCCAGACCAGGGAATGAACCCGAGTTCCCTGCATTGACAGGCAAATTCTTAACCACTGCGCCACCAGGGAAGTCCCTATTTGTAGACTTTTTGATGATTGCCATTTTGACAGGTGTGAGGTGATATCTCATTGTGGTTTTAATTTGCATAAAATTTCAGTTTTAAATTGGGCAATTTATTATACTGAATATTTAAATTCCATGTAATTCTCTAAATAGTCTTTTCTGGGCACAAAACCTCTCTATGAGCATCAGAAAACTCCCATTAATGAAAACGGATGTTTTAATAAAAAGTCCAGAAATGAGGGTGGGTGGATATGGCTTTGTAAATAAGGAACCATAGAAGAAATCCCAGTGAAAGCCTTCAGGGAAAATGATAGCATGAACACAGATGTCATAGAATCCTCCCATCTTCAACTGAATTGAAAAAAGGAATACAAACATAGAGAAGCTGTGCATAACAGCTGAAAGAAGACTCTCCATATCTTATAAACTTTCATGAATTTTTGCTAGATTCACTGCAGATGGGACAGAAATTAAAGGGTGCTATCATGGGGTGAACAGCTCTCCTGTTTGAGAAAGCAGAATGGTATTGCAAAGCAAATGGACAGATACCCTGGAAAAATTTCCTCCCCTAATTTTGAGAGACCAGAGATAGAAGAAAAGGGCAAGGGGTCCTGGAATGGGTCAGGGGAATCTTTCATTCAGAGTCTCTTTTACCACCACAGGGTTTGGAAGCAGAATGGGCACACTAGGCAGGAAGTAGATTCTCCCATCCCTGTGGGCTCCTTCAGGAAGGAGACCAGGCAAGGGCTCCTCATGTGGCTGAACTTATTCCAAATAGAGCGAATTGGTGGACAAATATCAGAGGGGAGCACTGATGTAAAACTGTGAATGGGAGGGTTTTTAGATCTGGAAAAAAAAGCTTGAGTTGGGGATTGGCTCAGAATCATAGGGAAAGGGCCAAGCTCTGCTCTGACCCTGATTTTTTTTCCTGTTGATCCCATCCGCACTAAAAATTAAGGCCTAATATTTACTCCCCTGCTTCCTCCTGTGCTTGCAGTAGGGATGTCCAGGCCCTATCTAATTAGAGTTTTGGAGTATGGATTTATGGAATTGGGAACTGCGTGGGAGGGAACTTGGTCCACACTAAACCCTCTTCAACCTTCTGGTTGACTATAGAATCTATGCTTTTTAATATAGATCTTAGAACCTGAGAAGGTGGTATGTGATTGGCTTCTTTGTGTGCACAGTAGAGTAATGAAGTTTACTGGGTGTAAAGCACACAGCAGACACACAAATACTTCAGTATATGTACTAATTAATGCATGTGAATCTGTAGTAGGTGGGAGTAGGTAGGCAGTGGGGCCAAGGGAGATTGTGGAGAGGCCAAACAGCACTAGCGCATTGATGGTTGATGTTAATAAAAACCAATGACAATTTGTCTCTTTGTACTATAAAATGGATACATGTCACTTCATCCATCCTCTGTCTTACTGATGCCAGTTTACTCCTGCAGTAAATTACAAGAGAATAACCAATATTATCTTATGAATGTAATTATTACCACATCCTACTTATTACCAGGGAAAGCAGTTCATAGGCTTTTTACCCCATGTCTTTGCCACGACCATGGCTGAAATCAGAGTAGTATAATTATGAAGAATTGGTCATATACAACTGTGTTTGACATTTTTGTTTTCTGGTTCTTTACTTCTTTGGCTTAAAGATCAGGTGGCAGCTAAGTGATCTATACACTTAAAATCATGATTAAGTGAGAAAAGATCTACTCAGTGTCTGCTTTAAAGTAACAGTGTGGTTTAGTGGGAGGAACAAAAGCCCAGGGGCAGAAAGACCTGCATTTACACTCTGGCTTTGCCACTAAACTAGTATGCAATTTTACATAGGTTGTTTGATTTTCCCAAGTCTGTTTCCTCACCTGGAAATGTGGTAACACTAATGAGTAATTGTAAGAATTAAATTATTGAATTAGACAGCAAAAATCCTCTGACATGGTACTTAAATATGCTCAATAAAAGCCAACTATCCCATATAAATAGCTTATAGTTTATTCCAGAGGATATCAATAGCTTCTGTTTTCACTTGTTAATTTCAACTGTGTAGAGACCCCAAAACCCAGCTGTAAATTATACAAAGAAAGAATAATCCCCAAACATATGAAAACCCTTCTATTCTAATGCCATTCTTCAGTCCTGTGTATTTGGATATCTATTTACATTTTAGGGTTTAAGGTGGGATGTCTCAAAGGGCAAATGATGCACTTTTTAAAGAGAGAGATTAAGTTTTATTGCATTTTTTTCTAGTGGCTAAAACTCTTATGAGGCATTTTGCTAAATTCTATCTTTATATGAGAAATGAATATTACAGTAAGGGGGTTGGGGGTGTAGAGAATAAGGGAGAAAGCAGCAGGAGAAAATTGAGAGCAACAAGAAATACTCTTTCTCTTTGGCTTGTTATGTTTGCCCATTCACATACCTAGGGTGTCTAAGAGGGTGGTCTGTATAACTGGCTTCTTCATATGCACAGTTTAGTAGAGTTACAGAGTTTAATGAGTGTGAAGCAGCTAGCAAACACACCCAACTCCTTCAGCATATGCAGAAACTAGCATATATGACAGAAGAGTGGATGGGGTGGGAAGAGCTCTCCATGGGAGATTGGGGGAAGACAGAGCAGCACTGTAATTTTTTTTAAGCTCTTTATTGGAATATAATTGCTTTACACACTTGTACCAGCTTTTGAGGTACACCAAAGTGAATCAGCTGTATTTATACATATATCCGCATATCCCTTCCCACCTGCAACTCCCTCCCGCTCTCCCAGTCCGGGCCCTCTAAGGCATCACCCATCTTCGAGTTGATCTCCCTTTGTTATACAGCAACTTCCCACTAGCTATCTATTTTACAGTTGGTAGTGTATATATGTCTATGCTACTCTTTCACTTCGTCCCTGCTTCCCCTTCACCCCCCATCCCCCAAATCCCATGTCCTCCAGTCCATTCTCTGCATCTGCATCCTTATTCTTGCCCTGTCACTGGGTTCATCAGTACCTTTTATTTATTTATTTTTTTGATTCCATATATATGAGTTAGCATACAGTATTTGTTTTTCTCTTTCTGCCTTACTTCACTCTGTATGACAGACTCTAGGTCTATCCACCTCATTACATATAGCTCCATTTCATTCCTTTTTATGGCTGAGTAATATTCCATTGTATATATATGTATATATATGCCCCATCTTCTTTATCTTTATGTTTTTCTCTGGGTATATGCCCAATAGTGGGATTACTGGATCATATGGTAGTTCTATTTTTAGTTTTTTAAGGAACCTCCAAACTGTTTTCCATAGTGGCTGTACCAACTTACAGTCCCACCAACAGTGCAGGAGAGTGCCCTTTTCTCCACACCTTCTATAACATTTATTGTTTCTAGGTTTTTTGATGATGGCCATTCTGACTGGTGTGAGGTGATACCTCATTGTGACTTTGACTTGCATTTCTCTGATGATTAGTGATGTTGAGCATCTTTTCATGTGTTTGTCAGTCATCTGCATGTCTCCTTTGGAGAAATGTCTATTTAGGTCTTCTGCCCATTTGTGGATTGGGTTATTTGCTTTTTTGGTATGAAGCTGCATGAGCTGCTTGTATATTTTGGAGGTTAATCCTTTGTCCGTTGCTTCATTGGCAAGTATTTTCTCCCACTCTGAGGGTTGTCTTCTTGTCTTGTTTATGGTTTCTTTCGCTGTACAAAAGCTTTTAAGTTTCATGAGGTCCTATTTATTTATTCTTGATTTTATTTCCATGATTCTAGGAGGTGGGTCAAAAAGGATCTTGCTTTGATGTATGACATAGAGTGTTCTGCCTATGTTTTCCTCTAGGAGTTTTATAGTGTCTGGCCTTCCATGTAGGTCTTTAATCCATTTGTAGTATTTTTGTGTATGGTGTTAGGAAGTGTTCTAATTTCATTCTTTTACATGTTGCCGTCCAGTTTTCCCAGCACCACTTGTTGAAGAGGCTGTCTTTTTTCCATTGTATGTTCTTGCCTCTTTTGTCAAAGATAAGGTGCCCATATGTGCTTGGGTTTACCTCTGAGTTCTCTATTCTGTTCCATTGATCTTCCTTTCTATTTTTGTGCCAGTACCATACTGTCTTGATCCCTGTGGCCTTGTAGTATAGTTTGAAGTCAGGAAGCCTAATTCCACTAACTCCATCTTTCCTTCTCAAGATTGCTTTGGCTATTCGGGGTCTTTTGCATGTCCATACTAATCGTAAGATTGCCTGCGTCCCATAGGTTTTGGGTTGTTGTGTTTCCATTGTCATTTGTTTCTAGATATTTTTTTATTTCCTCTCCGATTTCTTTAGTGATTTCTAGGTTGTTTAATAAGGTATTGTTTAGCCTCCATGTGGTTGTATTTTTTACAGTTTTTTCCTGTAATTGGTATCTAGTTTCTTGGCATTGTGGTCTGAGAAGATGCTTGATATGATTTCAATTTTTTTGAACTTACCAAGGCTTGATTTGTGACCCAAGATGTGATCTATCCTGGAAAATATTCTGTATGCACTTGAGAAGAAAGTGTATTCTGTAGTTTTTGGATGGAATGTCCTCTAAATATTAAATAAGTCGGGATGGTCTAATGTGTCATTTAAAGCTTGTGTGTCCTTATTTATTTTCTGTTTGGATAATCTGTCCATTGATGTAAGTGGGGTGTTCAAGTCTCCTACTATTATTGTGTTACTGTCGATGTCCCCTTTTATAGCTGTTAGCATTTGCCTTATGTATTGAGGTGCTCCTATGTTGGGTGTATAGATATTTACAATTGTTGTATGTTCTTCTTGAATGGATCCCTTGATCACTATGTAGTGTCCTTCCTTGCCTCTTGTAATAGTCTTTACTTTCAAGTCTAATTTGTCTGATATGAGTATTGCTACTCCAGCTTTCTTTTGACTTTCATTTGCATGGAATATCTTTTTCCATCCCTTTACTTCAGTCTATATGTGTCCCTTGGTCTGAAGTGGGTTTCTTATAGGCAGCATATAGAAGGGTCTTGTTTTTGTGTCCATTCAGCCAGTCTGTGTCTTTTGTTTGGAGCACTTAATCCATTTACATTTAAGGTGATTATTGACATGCATGTTCCTATTACCATTTTCTTAATTGTTTTGGGTTTGTTTTGTAGGTCTTTTCCTTCTCTTGTGTTTCCTACTTAGAAAAGTCCCTTTAGCAATTGTTGTAAGGGTGGTTTGGTGGTGCTGAATTCTCTTAACTTTTGCTTGTTTGTAAAGATTTTGATTTCTCCATTGCATCTGAATGAGATTCTTGCTGGGTAGAGTATTCTTGGCTGTAGATTTTTCTCTTTCAGGACTTTCAGTATATCCTGCCATTCCCTTCTGGCCTGCAGAGCTTCTGCAGAAAGGTCAGCTGTTATCCTTATGGGTTTTCCCTTATATGTTATTTGTTGCTTTTCTCTTGCTGCTTTTAATATTTTTTCTTTGTGTTTAATTTTCATTACTTTGATTAATATGTGCCTCGGTATATTTCTCCTTGGGTTTATTCTATATGGTACTCTCTGTGCTTCTTGGACTTGATTAGTTATTTCCTTTCCCATGTTGGGGAAGTTTTCCACTAGAACCCTTCAAATATTTTCTCAGACTCTTTCTTTTTTTTCTTCTTCTTCTGGGATGCCTATGATTCGAATGTTGGTGCACTTAATGTTGTCCCTAAGGTCTCTGAGACTGTCTTCCATTCTATTTATTCTTTTTTCTCTTTCCTGATCTGTGGCAGTTATTTGCCCCATTCTATCTTCCAACTCACTTATTCGTTCTTCTGCCTCCATTATCCTGCTGTTTATACCATCTAGAGTATTTTTAATTTTGGTTATTTTGTTGTCCATTACTGTTTGTTTGCTCTTTAGTTCTTCTGAATCCTTATTAACTGTTCCTTCTATTTTCTCTATTTTGTTATTGAGATTTTGGATCATCTTTACTATCATTACTCTGAGTTCTTTTTCAGGCAATTTTCCGATTTCCTCCTCATTTATTTGGTCTTGTGGGGTTTTTTCCTTCTCCTTTGCCTGCATGGTGTTTCTTTGTTTTCTCATTTTGTCTAATTTATAGGATTTGCTGTCTCTTTTCCCTATGCTGCCTAGTAGTAATTCTTCTTGTTTCTGCCCTCTGCCCCCTGTGGTGGGGTTTGTCCAGTGTCTTGAGTAGGCTTCCTTGTGGGGGGGTCTGGTGTCTGCTTTCTGGTGTGTGGCTCTGTATCTTTTCTCTCTGATGAGCAGGGCCACGTCAGGTGGTGTGTTTTAGGGTATCTGTGAGGTTAATATGGCTTTAGGTAGTCTGTGTGCTGATGGGTGGGTTTGTGCTCCTGTCTTGTTTGTAGTTTCGTGTGAGGTATGCACCACTGGTAATTGCAGACAGTCAGGTGAAGCCGAATCTTAGACTCTGATACAGGGCTCTGTGAGAGTTCTCTGCAGTTAATTTTCCCTGTGTGTGAGGACTCCCTAGTAGTCTAGCATCCTGGATTCAGTGCTCCCTCCCCAGAGCCTCCTACTTGACTTCTGATGGAGTAGTCCAGACTTCAGAGGTTGCTTGTCCCTGCAATAAAGGGGTTAAATAAGACTGTCCAAGCCCCAGACTAATGGCAGAGTGTTGAGTCAAACAAATACTATGTCAAGGAAACACATACATGTATAAGACAAATACTGACTCCAATGGAACATAAGGCACTAGAAAGACCTGGCAGAAGAACCCCAGTATGCCATCAGACAATCAAAGAGAAATCCAACAGAAATTCAAAACCAAACCCCCCCCCCCCCACCCCAAACACACACACACAAACACAAATCCAGGGAGATTTTGAAAGCTAGGATCAAATATAATAAAGAGCAAGAGTACCACCAGACAGACTGAAGATTCTCAGAATGAAATCAGGCAATTATACTTAGAACTAAGATAAAGACAAAACCTAATAATAAAAACCAAAGCAGTGTGTCCTTTGGAGAATAAAGCAGGGAAACAGAGCAGACCGATAATATTGCTTATAAGTATATTAAGATAAAATAAACTAGAAAAGGAGAGAAGACAGGGCAACAGAAGAGCATAGTGTGACTGGAAATATGAAAAGAAATATGAAAAGAAAAAATATGAAAAGAAATAGAAATGTATAGATAGGAAAAGAAGGTAGGAGGGATACAGTCAGCACTACAAAAAACTTAGCTAGAAATAGAAATATATAAAAAGGCTAAAAATAGAATAAAAAATATGTTATAAAACATGTAGATCCCTTAGGACTGAGATTGTAATTAATAAAAAACAAAACCAAACAAAACAAAAAAACTAGAACTGACCCCAGAATGGACCAGATCAATAGAATTAATAATATTATTTCTGTTTCCTTGGGGTCTCAGCTGTAAGTGCCCTACTACCTGCCTTGGGCTTTTTGTATTACTCTGCAACCAGCAGAGCTTCCTTTATTGTTTGTCTGTAAGCACTGGTGTGTTGGGAGAGAGAGGGTACAATAGTGGCTCCTTCCCCTGGGAGTGAGTGAGCAGTGGCGCCCTGCCTGGGTCACGTCGGCTTGGGTGGCTCAGGTGGAGAGACAGCCACTCCTACCATGGCTCCTACCCCCTGCTACGACTCCACCGGGGTGCGCTGCCTGGGTCACGGCAGCTCAGTCGGCCGTAGCAGCGCCTGTTGCAGGGGGACACCAGTGGCTCATGTGTAAACAGAATGTCTCCAGAGCTGGGCCACTCTGTGGACTTTTGGCTCTTGGCTGCAGACACTCTAGGCCAGCCCCGCCCAGGGGTTTTGTTATCCCTGAGTGCCTTAGCCAGGCCCAGAGGGGTCCTTCCCAGTTATGTCAGGATCTTTGCAGTCCTTCCTGGTGTCTGAGGTCATTTGCTGGTGTTCAGCTGGTTCTCTGTGGGAATTATTGTGTCTTTTGGTGTATTTCTGATGCATTTTTGGAGAGGGATGCATTCCACGGCCTTCTACTTTGCTGCCATCTTTCTTCTCCAGCACCGTAATTTTGAGAACTGATTTTTTTTAAAAAAAACGGTGATAGTTTTTCTCTTTGCATTCAACAAATTCCTATAAAAAGGCTGTTAATACCCATATTAATATAGTTTATATGTCAGACTCCCTAGGTAATTTGTAAGCTCCTTGAAGCCAGGTTCTATGTCTTACTTCTCTCTGTACAACCATCCTCTAGCATAGGCACTCCGTAAATGTTTGATGGATAAATGAATAAATAAATGAATGATCACGAAGTTAAATAGACTGAAGTTACTGAGCTGAATGAGTTCTATAATCCTGAAAAGCTGAGCCTGTAACTTCAGTAAAATATTTTAAGAGGATATCTCTGTCCATTTACTTGTCTAGAGAAATATTGTCACTCACTGTCACAAACTGGAGGCCTACAGACTTAATTTGGTAAATAATGCATGTATGCATGTATATGTTTTAAAATTTTAAGTTTGGTTAGCTACAGGTGGAAATTGGGATATAATATATCATAAAAATTTGAATTTGTGTGGTTTTCTTGATTGGCTCTTTACCGATACATCATTTCTCTTGAAAGAAAAAGGAAAGACTTGGCTTTGGTAGGGCAAATGCTTATGAGAAAAAATTTGGCCAGACCTAAGTAGTGACTGCCTTCCCTGGATGGGACGTGTAATTTGTACTTCACCATAGTCCCTATCTACTGACTTTAGCCATTTATGTTCCCTACTTGATCCAGAATAGCTGGTTGAGTTTGTGATCTCTTACCAGATGACGGCCTGGTTATAAAAAAAGGGGGCATCCAAGGAAGAAGGGGATACCTTACCCTCTTCCAAAAATACTATGAGAAGTCTGATTGGACCTGATGAGGAGCCGTCTGGTTGCAGCTGCAGGGAACGCAGACCTGCAGAGCAGCTGCATTTGGGGGCAGAGCTGATACAACTGTTTGTGCACTGAGAAATGGAGAGAAAAGAAATGAAAGATTCCAAATTCCATTTCATTAGGCTGCATAATGGTCCTTCATGGTCAACAAGACCAGGCTTTCAGCAGACAGGGGGTTGCAATGAAAGAACTTGGTTTCTGAAGGGGGAGGAGCAGAATGGAGGTGGGCTGAGATTGTGCTCAGTCTAAACTACCACATATAACCCTCTGGTTCTTAGAAGTCAGCCAATTCAATTTACTTACATTTGGCTTCCACTTTCAAAAGAGCATACATTGGATAACACAATCTGTTGTATTAGATTTACTAATATTTTACGGTGATTCAGCAAAGAGCAGGCCAAGTACCTTAGACACATGAGATTTATGGCCAGTGATTAATCTTGTAAAATTAATAAATTGCCACCAAAAAGGGGGAAAGAACAGATTCTTTCCCAAAGAGGAAAGGAAATCTAACCCCCTCATTTGATGGATGAGTATTTCTTTTAAAAAAACAAACAAATAGAAAACATTTGGAATCTAAAAAATTTCTTTCTGAACACCCAACAGTTAACATTTTCCAAAACCTACTTGGTGGGTACAGTTGGCAAACTGAATTTGCCCTCTCACCTTAAGAATATTAGCAAATTGCAATGGGTCCTCTCCAGAAGAAATATAATATTCTCGTGCTAAGACTTTCCAGCAGGAATACAGCTTCTACAGTTGGCAGGCTCTAACTGACACTCACAAATAGGTCCAGTTTGAAAGATGAGGATTTAGGATGCAGTGAACAGCATATTTTTCTTATTATTTTTTATGTGTATCTAGCTTTTTGGAAAAAAATTTTAAAATGTCCCTGAAACCGAAACTCGAAAGACTTATAAAATCCATTCCTTTATTTTTTCTCTAATTGTTAATTGCTTTTTTCCTGTGACTCGAAAAGAAAGGGGAAAATGAAATTTGTTATGTTTTAGATATAAAGGAAAAATAATTTTGATTTTTGGAGGAGGAGGGCTGTGTAGCAGTTTGGCTAAATCTGTACATACTCACATAATACTGTATTCCTGGTAGTACTCTTTCTCATTATCACATTTTTAAATGAAAAACTCACCTTTTCTGAAGTGGTATTACCTTCTAGTTCGTTGCCTTTTTTTTCCTTTTTTTTAGCTTTATATAAAAATTCAGGGTAGTTTTGCTTCACTGGTTTTTCATGAAAGAAAACATTTGCTTTGCAGCTCAGAATTAAAAAATGCAACTATTGGAGTTGTTTTCCTTTTCCTTCCTCTAAAACCAAGAAACATATTTTTCTTTCTGCACTGAGACTATTACTGAACTATCAGATGACCAGTGGGTCCTGAAACCAAGATATTTATAGTCTGTAAATATTTTTATGGTGGTAGTGGTGAAGAAAGGGGTGGTCTTCCTTATATACACAGACTGCCTTATAATTTTTTTTCTAACATTTAAAAGTAACCTATTTTTCCTGCAATGAGAGGAAAGCAATCTAAGTTTCTGCTGGGAGAATATGTGGTTATTCTCTTTTATTGCATTCTCAGACATTGTGGACCTGTGAATTTTACAGATTATAGATTGATTTTTGTGGTTCTCTTTCATGTACAACATAAGTATTGAGAAATTAAAAAGGTTTATAAATATAGACAAATTTATATTTCAAACATTGCATTTTCTTCTGAATCAGTTTTATGTCAGAGCGTGTAACACTAGAAAAAAAGTATTGGGTTGGCCAAAAAGTTTGTTTAGGTTTTTCTATAAGATGTTATGGAAACACCTGAATGGACTTTTTGGCCAACCCAGTAACTCAGGAGTTTACTTTAAAATACTTTGGTTTGCACATCAAAGACACTTTAATGATGTATAAGTCAGCTCTGCTTTGGTTACAAACAACCCCTCAATCTCAGCAATGTAGAACAGCACATGAGTCAGGATCAGCTGTGGCTCTGCTGCCTATGAGCTCTTATTCTAGGATTCAGGATAAAGGAGCAGCTCTTATTTGAAACGTCATTTTTGCATCTAAAAAAAAAAGAGCAAGACAAACTCATTATGGCTCTTAAAGCTTCCGCTTGGATGTGACATGGATCACACATGCTGTTGACCAAAGCAAATTGCATGGCCACAACGGGTATCAGTGTAGCAGGGAGGTGTGTTTCTCCTGCAAGAAGTCACTGCAGACACCATGGCAATGGGTAAGATAATTACCCTAAGGGGGAGCAAATCATTGAAAACCACAGTACAATCTAACAAGATAATCAAGAGGAACTTCCATAAACCTATCATCAGTCAGTCTAGGGTGCTTCCAGTTTCCATCCTACTTCTATGATTTAAATTAGGACTTCCCCTGCCGTGAAGAATACACCCAGAAGTCCTTCCTCCTGTCATTTAATGTGCTCTCAGGATATTAAGAAATAAATTTTATTATTTGCATAAGCAGAGAAAATGCAGAAGGGTCAAAAATTTTAAAAGAAAGCATTATAATGTAGCTCACAACTGGAGATGCCCAGAAGTATTGCTTAATGTTTCTAATTTCTTCTATCTCCTCTTATTTTTTCTCTTTCCTTCTGTCTTCCAACCTCTCTTCTTCTCCCTTTCCCAAAGTACATAAATTTTATTTACAATGTCTCTCTTTTTCTTAATTTCTCTTCTTCCATTTTTCCTTTTTTCATTTCATCAACTAATTCCTTCAATTAATTAATATTACTTCCTAAATACATCTAGGATACCAAGATAAAACATAGTCCCTACCTCACTTTATGAAATAAGCAAGTTCCTCTAAGTCTGTCCAAGGTACTTTCTGACTCTGAAATTCTATGATTATTTCCTCCCTGGGGTATGCAGATTTGTGGGAGAGATAAAGATATATAAAGTCTGCTACAATACAAAGTAAAATGTTTCAAGTGCCGGGATAGGGTAATTGATAAAATGCTATGAAAATCAGTAGAAGGAGATTACTTTTAGGATGGGTTGGCAATAGATAAGTCTCATTACCTGAATTTTCTAATCATTTCATCTTTTAAAAATTTCATTCCAAGGCTGACTCTCCCTCTTTCAGATATTTTATCCTTGGTGACCAGCCCAGGACTCTGAATAATGTTCTTACATACCAGGACTCTTGTTTGCAAGTTACAGAAACACAACTCAAACTGACTTAAGCAGAAAAATGAAATGTACTACCTTGTAAAATGGAGATGTGTCTGGCCTATAGGCATAGAGTCTAGATATCTAGAGGACGTTGTCAAGAATCTATTCCTCTTTCTTGGGTTTTCTTTTCTTGGTGTTGGCTCTATTTATGAGCAGGCTCTCTCCTCATGGTTCCAAGACAGCCATCAGACTTCCAGCCTACAAGGTTAGCAGCCTCTGCAGTTCCAGCTCCTTCAGGAGCTCCAGCAAAAGTTCTACTTTCATTGGTCCCACTTGGAAAATAGTCCCGCTCCTGAACCAGGTGAATGGAATGGTTCAGCTGGTCTCCTTACCGCTCTGGGAGCCTGGAGGAAGGTGAGTCTTCCTTGTAGTGTGTATGTTTCCTTACTAAGGAAAATAAGATTGCTACTAGAGAGGAAGGGAGTGAAAAATAGACATGCAAAAACAACGGATATCTGCTACATAGTAGGGGCTTAATAAAGCATTTTGATGAAAATGATGGTATTGTTATTGATTTTATTCATTACATAGGCATGTATGTACGCAAACAGAATCCTCCAAGTTTTCTCCCCAAACTTTATCGTCCTTAGCCTGTCTTCCTATCTCATTCATGGTCAATCCTATTCTCTGCAGATATTGTGAAGCTTGTTTTTTAGTATTTCTTTAAACACATTGAAGTTTTCTTGATTATACCAGTATTTGTAGTGTTTGTGGGGCTGTTGTCTGTTGTTTCTTGTCCACAGTGATTTTCATGTGTGTATGCATCTGGTTCTCTTGTATCTTGTGCTGGTTATTGTATTTGAAAAATTATTTCTAGAAATAATATGAATTCAGGACAAATGTATTTTATTCCCTGGGCAGGTTTCGAATTTGTTTCTGCCATCTTCTATTTAATTCCTCAGTTAATGTGAACCTTGCCTTTGAATTTCTATTTCCCTTCCCACAAGACACCCTCACCTTTCTGAGAAAGTGAAAATTCACATTTTCGTGTTGGGCAAATAGCTCAGGATGAAAGTGGCTTTTGTGTTCATTTACCATCCTGGGTTCTTGTTTGCCCTGTTATTTCCTACTACCTTCTTAGCTGTTTGCGGCTATTATAATTATTTTTAGTTAATTAAAATACTCTTGGTTGTGGCAAGGGCTTCTCATTACGGTGGCTTCTCCTGTTACAGAGCACAGGCTCTAGCCGTGTGGGCTTCAATAGTTGCAGCACGTGGGCTCAGTAGTTGTGGTTCCTGGGCTTTAGAGCACAGGCTCAGTAGTTGTGGCGCACAGGCTTAGTTGCTTCGCAGCGTGAAGGATCTTCCCTGACCAGGGATCAGACATGTGTCCCCTGCATTGGCAGGCAGATTCTTAATCACTGTACCACCAGGGAAGTCCTGCTTTGTGGCTATTAGAAAGATGTTTATTATATTCAGCATTTTTAATTGTTTTCAGCAGGAGAGTTGTTCATATAATCCTGCCTGCTACTCCTAGGAACTGGAAGTCTTCTTCCTGAAAACCCTGGTCAGCACTTCAACATTCCTGATCCTTTCTTTCTGCTGTCCAATCTCCCAGTTTTCTGCCCCTGTTCTTTCATTGTACTTTGCTTATGAATGGGCATTACTGAAATGGGATAGACAAACCTATGTTTCTTGATGTGACATCGTGGATCAACTCTTCATGATCTTTGGTGCATATCTTTCTTTGATTGAGACTGATGGTATAAGGTGCTCCTGATTTCTCCAAAAAGCTATCATCTTGGTTCATTTGGCTTCTGGTGTATTTCTGGGATATCCAATCTTAAATGATTTCTACCATCTGAGAGCATGATAAAAATTAAAGTGTGACAGAGGCAAAGGGTACAAATACACAAATAATGTTATGTATTTAGAATTGTATTACATACATGTTTATATACATAATATTTCCTTTATCTCTTGTCCTGCTTGGGGAACAGTTACTAGCCTTTTTACTTGTTATTGTTCTTATAATCCCCTTAGATTTGAGACTTCCCCCTCCAATTTTCCTCTTGGCTTTTTCATTGGTTATTCTCTGCTAGACCTCTTAAATTTAGCAGATATTTTCAAGGTTTTATCTTTTGGATTTTTGTTTCCTTACCCAAGCAATCTCTTCTATTCTTATGGCTTCAGTTGTATTCTGTATGTACCAGATAAATCAAATTTTATATCTAGCTATGGCCTCTGTAAGGTGCTTCAGTTCCACATTTTCAAGATTACTGGCTACCTCTACCAGGATGTTGTCCTTGTTCTAAAATTCTACATTTCCAAAATTATATTATCTTTCTTCTCCAGACTCTTTTTTTAGGATTATATACTTCGATAATAGCATTAACATTCACCCTGTCTTCCAAGATAGAAACTTAAGCATCATCTGTGCCTTCTACCTCCCCGATTCTCACATTTAATTGGTCAAATCTTTCCTTTCCATTTCCACTAACATTGCACTGGTTTAGTTTCATACATATGTATGTTTACATGTATGTATAATTGATACTCATTTTTTGTAGATTCTGTATTTGCAAATTTGCCTATTCACAAAAATTTATTTGTAGCCTCAAAATCAATATTCCTGGGGCTTTCATGGTCATTTGTGGACATGCACAGAGTGGCAACAATTTGAGTTACTTGATGTTCACATTCCTGGCTGAGGTCAAACAAGGTGGCATTCTGCCTTCTTGTTTCAGCTCTCAAGCTGTGAACAAGTATCTTGTTTTGTGATCTACTTAGTGCCAGGTTTTTCACATTTTTGCATTTTTTGTTGGTAATTTCACTGTTTATAAAGGTTCCCAAGTGTGGTGTTGAAGTGCTGTCTAGTGTCCCCCAGTGCAAGAAGGCTGTGACGTGCCTCATGGAAAAAATATGTGTTAAGCTTCATTCAGTGAGTTTATAGTGCTGCTACGGTGAGTAGGATGTTAGTGAATTAACAACATGTATTAAGTCAGGTGTCTTTAAACAGAAACACACATAAAACAAGGTTATGTATGGATGAAAAGTGATCAGAGATTTGAAGGAATCCTACCCTGTATTTCTCCAACAAGCAATGGGTCCGTATTTGCTAATTCAGTGTTCATGTTGACTTTGTAGAACACAACTACCATGAATAATGAGAATCAACTGTGTGTGTGTGTGTGTGTGTGTGTGTGTGTGTGTATACACACATATATATCATATATAATATAGTCGTATATCACATATGTATAATTAACCTCTGAACTGATTTCCCTCCAATGTTTTTTCAGTACTGCCAAACTAATTATCTTCCTAAGGTAGAATTGAATATGTTACACCTCCTACTTAAAAAAAAATTCTCAATTCACATTGAAGGTAAAATTCCTATTCATTACCATGGAAGTCCATTCACTTACAATCTGGCTGCTATCTACTTTGCCAATCTAAACCCTCATCTTCCCTTCCTTCATGCACCACTCCGTTAGCACATCGGTTTATTAGGCAACTATTTCCCTTTATATCTCAGCTTTCCCTCTTTCAATCACTTTTGACTTAAATGCCCTTTCTTGCTTCCCTGATAAAATCCTACTTAGCCTTCAAGACCAAGCTTATGTATCATCTCTGTGTAGCTTTTCTTGATACTCACACAACAGCAGTAATTGCTCTGTAAATGTATTTCCAATTTACATTTATTTACCCCTGTGGCAGAGGGAGTTGCAAATTTGGAAATAGGAAAGCCTGGAATGAACTCTGTTGTTGGATTGTGGTGATGGGTGTATATAAAGAACTCATGATTTTAACTCTGATGCTGAGAAGAAGTAGAAGCTATGACACTCCAGTAGACTTGCATATACCAAGTACCCAGATCTTGGTTTCTAAACATAATTCTCCACTAAAAGGAACGAGGCTACTTGGAGAAAAGGTGTATTCCAGGACTGGAATGGGAAAACACAAGATAAGTCTGGAAGTTATGGTTGTGCCTAAAAGTGAACAAATACTTAAAGAATTTTTGAAGCGCAGACCCCAGCTTCAGATTCTTCACAGGCCAAATCTGGGAGAAACTGAGACTCAAAATAAGCATAGTAATGCAGTATAACCCACTGAGCAGAAGAAGACTCGATGGATCCATACTGATATGGATCGATTGATCAGGGAGAAGAGAAAGCGTTTCCTTTCAGTAGAATAACTGCTAATAAATGTAGGAGAACTCATGTAGTTAGAAAATCACCATTTGACAATCATCAGAGTAATAATTGATTTGGACAAGAATCCTTAATGGATGACAAAAGTAGGGGTGAAATTTTGATGAGGAAGGGGTCGTTTACATAATCCCAAAGTGTTTCCCATAAATTAATTATTAATCTCAGAAGGAAAAATTGTGACTTTACCATGTAAAACCCTGGCAGACAACATCTTAATCAAGTAGTGGGTAACGGGACAGATCCACAGCGTTTTCCTCTTGGCATGGTATCCTGAGAAGGACACAGCATCAGTTTCACAGTGTTCCTCCCAAAAAGGTATAACCTCGATTTAATTATGAGGAAATATTAGACAAATCCAAACTAAGTGGCATACAACAAAACAGAATGTGTTTTTCAAAAATATCAAAGCCATCGATGACAAAGAAAGATTGAGAAACAGCTCCAGACTAAAGAGGACAAAGAGGCATGACGACTAAACATAGCATGTGATCCTGGATTCAAGCCCAGGCTGAGGAATCAGTAACTATAAATGGCATATTGGACAACTGAGAAAATCTGAATACAGACTGTGAATTAGGTAATGATATTTTATCAATGTTAAATATCCTAATTTGAATAATGTTGAGGTTATATAGGTGATGTTCTCAGGGAATATATACTGCAGTATTTAGGACTAACAGACCATGTTTAAAACTTACTCATCAATGGTTTAGAAGAAATAGGTGTAGCTGTAGAGATAAAGTAAATGATCAAGCAAATGCAATAAAATTTAAATTACTAGCGATGTTCGGAAAAGAGTAAGTGGGAGTGTTTTGAACTTGCATCAAATCAATGCACAAAAATAAAATAAACACTTTGGGAAACAAAGACAATCCTGTGTATTTGCTTTTTATTGTTTATCTTTCCCCAGTTAGGATACAGGCTCCATAAGGATCTTGCTTTCCCTTCTCACTGCTGTATCCTCAGTACCCATAACAGTGTCAATATATAGGATTTCAATCATTATCTGCTGAGTGAATGAAGGAAAAACAAAGACAAGTAACAATAAAATGGATTCCCATGCCTTTAAATGTTCTGCCTCCTGAACCTTAGTAAATCTTAAGTGCAATAACTTTTTCAAAAAGGGAGAAAATTCACAAGGAAAGGAAGAATTCAGACAGGACAATAACTTCCTCCTCTTAACCTTCCCTCTTTGCAGAATATCGGAAAACTTTTCTCTGGAAAATCTGACCAACCCTAGTGAAAAGAGTTAAATAAATTATATTTTGATCCCTTCCAATAAGTGCCTTAGTCAGTTTACTTATGGTCCATTTTTACCATATAGTAAAACTCAAGTTGGAAAGCATCCCCCAAGTGGTAAGAATTTTTTTAAAAAACCATCTTGTTAATCTCTCGCTTTTAAATAGAAGCAAATAGCCAAGAATTTAAAATACCAAGAAAAGCCTCAAAGATAAAAGATAAAGACCAAAACAAACAACAACTTGGAATAAACAAGATTATGTACAGTAAAGAAAATTTTAAAATGAAAAAAGAGAGCTCTTGGAATTAAAAAAAAAAAGAAGCGAGAAGAGCAATGGAAAACTCATTAGAAGACTTGGAGGATGAAGTTGAAGGAATATTCCAGAAAGTAGAGAAAAAATACAAAGAGGTGAAAAATAGGAGAGAAAATATAGGGAAATTAGAGGGCCCCTCTAGGATGTCCAATATTTGAACAATAGGTATTCCCAGAAAAGGAGGAGAGAAAAAGTGTGTGTGTGTGTGTGTGTGTGTGTGTGGCAGAGGGGAGGGGTGGAATCATACACCAAAGAATTAAAGAACATTTATAGAACTGAAAAACATGAATTTTCAGGTTAAAAGGGCCATCAAATCTCTAACAAAATCAAAGAAAAAATATCCATGACAAAGTAGTTTCAGTGAAATTTCAGCCCTTCATTCTTCTGGGAGTGGGCTGCAGACAGGACCATCAGAAAGAATAAGCAATTAGATGATTTTGGCCTCTCAAAGCAATATTGCAAAGTAAAAAGCAATGGAGTCATGTTTTCAAACTACTAAAGAAAAATGATTTCAACATAACATTTTATACTTATGCAAATAGTCAGTTGTGAGAGAAGAATAGGGACATTTTTGATATGCAAAAGTCTCAAAAAATTTTACCCCTATACAAAATGTTTCAATGTCCTGGAGATTGTCCTCCACCACAGTGAAAGATTAACTAGGAAAGAGGAAGACATGGGACATAGGAAACAGAAAATCCACCAGAGGTGAGAGAAAAAGAGAATCCCCAGGAAGGTGGTAAAGGGACATCCCAGAATGACAACTGTGTATCAGGCAAAAAGGGTAACCAGTCCAGCAGAAGTATGCCAGAGCCTTCAAGAGGAACTTCAGGAGGAAACTGATGGTCTACTTGGTATGAAGGAATACATTAAGAGGTGATTAAGATGACCAGAAAAATGTTTGGGTTCAATTTCTGATAAGTCACAGAAAACTCTGCAGAGGAGAAAACAAGGTAATGATAATTTCAGAGAAAACAAAGTTGCACAGGAAATTAACAGTGGTCCAGTTTACTACATGACTCAGCTCTGAATGACATAGTCACACATAGTAATATAGCCACTCAATATTGATCTAACCCTATTTAAAGGATGCGGTTGAGGGGGAGGATGGTGTGTAAGAAAGAAGCAAGAGGAAAAAGGAATAAGTTCTCATATTTAAGAGTGGAAAAATCAATTAATAATAGTTATATTGGCCATGGTTCAGTCAGGAGAGCAGAGTCACTGGGTGTTACAAATGGAATTATTATAGGAATTAGATTTTATATGATTGTGAGAGGAGCAGAGGAAGGGAAGGTCTGGAAGGGGATTGGAGGGCCAGAGGAGTCACTAATATGTCTGAGAAGCCAAGTGTGCCCAACCTCCATAGTGTGATGGCAAAGGGGGAATTTGTGGAGAGGTCTCTGGAAATCTACTACCTCTGCAGCTGGTCATCTAGTGGTGGGCCTGGGGACTCTGGGTAAGCAGGGCCAGCATTCAGAAGAAGAGCAGGATGTAGAGCAGAGTGAGTTTCAAGCTGGTACCTGCTGTATACCTAGGCTTTTGTCCATCACTGCATCTTACTGAAAAAAGATCTCCAGGAAAGTCTTGAGCAATGTTTTATTTCTATCCCCCAAATCCCATGTAAATTCCTCTTTTATCCAGCTCCAACCCAAAAGCATTACATGCCAGGGGATTTGAGAAATACAGTTCCCAACTTAATACAGTGATAGTATAAACCACAACAGTCCTTCTCTTGACAATCTGGCACCCAATACATACGTCTTTTAACCACATTTAACTTCCAAATAAAGACAAATGCAAATTTATGCTTCTACAGTACATGGCACAGCTAGCCACACAAAAACATACAGACCTGCTTCCCAAAAGAGGATACACAAAGCATCAGATGTCCCTTTAGTCATCTTGGCGTGATATTCATTCTTTTAGCTGAGTCACACAATTTCATTCTCTTGTAGTTTAAATACTGAGACATAAGGTTAACTATCAATACAATTTACATACCTTATGTTAAATAGTAGAGGAATAGGAAATGGCAAAGTATTGATATTTGATATTTATATCAAATCAAGGAAGAAATACTCATTGCTATAGGATGTGTTTCTGCAGCTAGTTATGTGATTATAATTGGTACTTATAACTTACTTTTTCCTAGGACTGAAGTGGATGGACAGCCTACTAAAGTCTTACTTGATTTGTATAACAGAAAAACTTTAGTTCTGGCTTACAGAAACATAACCTGAGTCACCACAATAGTCACAGACCCTTAACCAACCCAGACCTGAGCCAGTTCACAGCCCCAGAGCTCCTTGAATGAAGAGAAGGTCAGACTCTTGAGCAAGGACTCTCACGGTAACTCTTTCTTCTGGTCTCCCTACACAAGACCTAGAGCCATTTGCTCAGCTGACTGTGTTTTGGGGAAAGGGAAATAACTAGACTTTGGTTAACTTCTTAACACCCAAAATGTCAAGAGAAGGGGCTTATGAAGACTGGGTAATTAATAGAGTTTGAGCTTGGGTTCATCTCGCAATGGGCCTAGTGGATCCCCAAATTCACACCATGGTTATTTCCTCAGTTCTGGAGTGAACAGTTGGAGTAGACATAATCAGCAACTAGAACCCCTATGTTGATTCTCTGACCTATGTATATATTTTTGTATTATCATGTGTATAAGGTATGTATTATTATTTTAAAATTTTCTATATTGTTCCAAAATTAAAGCAGCTTATACAGATGCATAATAACACTGCAAAAAACGACATTAAAAATAGGTGAGAAAAAAATGAAGCAAGAAATGAGACTAGTACCTAAAGTGCCTGACCATTTTGCTCACTTGCTGATGGTAAATCACAAATTTGCTTTTGAACAGTAACACAGTTCATTGTAACCATACGTTAAAGACAAACCAATTGCTTTGAGAGGTGGATCTACTTTGGATATTGGTACTAAAAAAAGTTCTGGGGAGGGTATTTCCTGCTCTTAGGGATACTTGTTCTATTGTTCATCTCAATTAGCATAACTAATTGGGTGTCCACAAACAGTGAAAAAAAACATTCTCTTCTATTAATGAAAACTGTGTCTCATTCTTAAAATATCTGAGAATCTTTATCTCTTGTTATTAACAAAGTGTAGTAACACTTCCTTCCAGCACCACATTCACACAAAAAATGGAAATGACACTACTTTAGTTCAAAGAGTTCAGAGTGCACAAGATTAAATAAAGGGAATAATTTTAAAACTTCACGTCAAATCTTGAATTTTTTTCTTATGAGCTGGTCTGAGTTGGACTTCCTTTGAAGAGAGGCTCCTGGATCTCTTCCATGGGGATGGAGAACAAAATGAGAAATAGGCCTTATCACATCAGTCTACAGAAGAGTTCTCAAGTGGCAGGACATAGTATTAATATTTGGAGGAGTCAAATATTTACACATTTTTCAAATGTTAAATAAGTGATTATGATGTGGCTTTTAAAAACAAGCTAGCCTGATTAAGGACTGGTCAGTGACCTGGTTGAAGGTCTTTCATATTAATTTAATTATTTCATACAAAATATAAGTGAACACAGGCTATCACATGCAGCTAGCAAAATGGACATTCAGTTTATATTTAACAGAAAAAAGTATACTATCAATATTGATACAATGGCAAAAATACCATACTTTGTTCCAAAGTAAGTAACGGATAAATTGTAGACTGGAAGAGTAAGTATGACACCAGCAAATTTCAACAATGAATAAGAAGATTGTGGGAAACTTTAAATCTAAGAATATGAATACCTGATAACATAAAAGATAAGAGAACCCTAAATCAATTAGCTAATGAAAATGAGAGTCAGAGCCAAAGTCAACCAAATCTGTGAACATGAATACTTAGGAAAGATTTAGAAAATGTAAACTCTATTCTAATGTAGCCACATCATACGGTCATGAAATCACTAACATCTTATGGTTTTTAACATCAAAAAAAGTATCTTAGAAAGCTCCCAAATAAAAACTGAAAACTGGCATGGGGAAGAACTTTTTACAAGTGTAACACAAACATAGAAGCTATAAAGATAAGACTGTCAAATTTAACTACATAAAATTATTTAAAAAGATTTAGCATAGTAATATACATCAAAAGTAAAGAGACAAATGATAAACCTGAAAAAATATTTACAGAGCAAATCTACAAAGCAAAATTAAGTGAGCAAGAGCAGGAAAAGAAGTAAACCATATCTTTGGAGAATTCATGAAAAAGGAAATATAAATTACTTGAACATATTAAAGATGCATAATTTCATTTAAAAGGAAAAAACATTAAAACCATTGAGATAGCACTTTTTACCTGAGTATCAAAGATCAAAACACGCTGGCTGGTATATAGAGATGAGCACTTGCATACATTCTAATTGGATAGAATCTCTGTGGAAGGTAATTTAAGGATACACATACACACAGACACAGGTATATACAACTGTTTGATTCAACTTTTCTACTTTTAGGACTTTATAATACAAATTTAAAATGATCCATGAAAAGGTTAATTGAAGCATTGCTTAGAAGAAGAATGAAAATCTAAATGTCTATCGGTAGGGACCTGGCTAAATACAGCCACACAATGAAATGATAGGTGATTGTGTAAAAAGAACAAGAACATTCTCTATGAACTGATATCGATATGAACTCTAAGATGCATGAAAAAAAATTGAGGTGCAGATTAGTGAGTATAGTATCCTACTAGTTGCATGGAAGATAGGGTGAAGAATATATGTGTAAACACACAAATTTTCTTGATAAGTACAACATATGTCTGGAAGTAAACTAAAAACCTGGAAGGTTATACATGAATAACTGGTTGTTTCTGAGGAGGAGACCTGGCTGGCTGGCAGAGAGTCTTTTCCTTGTGTGCCCTTTACTAGCAATTGAATTTTCTCTGTATGAATGAATTACAAGTCAAAAAAGTAAAGTAGGCAAGTTGCTTTCCATCTAAAACATCATCCCCCCCACACCCACCGGCACTCAGTTAACTGTCTCTATCACCAGTGAGTGGCATGAAGTCAACCTCATGAGTATGCTCCTCTGTAAACAGACACCAGACACATGTCTATTTATAAAGTGAGTTTAATGAAACCACCATCTACACTCAGTTTGAAGAAAAAGCCCATTGAGTCTCCAAGATGGAGAAACTGTGAACTCTGAGCCTCAAAAACAACACTTTCACAGTTTAGAAATGAAAGGATGCAGAAATATGGGATTAAAGTTAATGATAGTTTAGGATATGCTAGGGGTGTATTTTTTTAGTAGCAAGAACATTCCTGGGTTCTTGAAATCAAGAAAAATATTCAGTGAATGGCAAAAAAAGCAAAAAAAAATCTGCTTTTTCGACAAACTAGCCCAAAGAGATTGTGTGAGATTCTAAGTACCCCAATAACTGTGACAGATTTTTGAAGCTCCGTGGTGTCCTTTAAAAAGCAGAGAGAGACCAGGAGAGAGCACGAGGAGAAAGGAATTAGGAATTTTCTTTACTTCCAGTGCCCATTCTTGTCTTATTAAGAGCATTAACCAATCTTCAGCAGAAGTGGTGCTGTTAAAATTCTTTTTTAATGAAATGGATCTAGGAATTAACTCACTCATTGAAACGTATCTCTGGTTTAAAAAAATGCCAATAGTGCAACCCAAAAGATTAAAATTTTGGAAAGTAACCTTTGAAGACAGAAGATTGAAAGTGGTCTCTACATTTAAGGATGACAGTGCCTATCTCTCATCTTTCTACATTGAAAACTCATCAATGATGAGTTTGTCCTCACACTGTTAGACTCCATAGCAAACTTCTTGATAGAAATAGAAAATTGATTGTAAACCAGAACATGGTAGGGGTGAAAGATATCTTGTTCTAATTTCATAAAAATACCAACAAGGAAACAGATCCAGAGATTTGCCGAAAATGACTCAGGTGGTTAATGGTAGAGCTAGATCTACTTGGTCTTGCACTTATTTTTGTCTTTAAATATTTTAAAAGACACTGATGACACTAAGCTTGAATGAGTCCCAAAGCTGTACAGAAAGGCAGAGGGCTTACTTAGAGAGGAGTTTTTTCTTTCATGGATTTAACTCCTTTAGAAGTGCAATAAATTTGGTGTGTACACATGTGAGTGTATGGGAGAAATGGTATTTCTGATGATTGGCGGATATTCACTGGAATATCATGTCAAATGCTGGGCCACTCCCTCAACTGAAATGTTTCAATCACTTCCAAATTCTGTGACAAAAGTCAAAGACTCTGAAAGCTGAGAAACAGATCCACTGCTGCTGTTACGTGCTTTGTCAACTCTATTTGTGCCCTATGGGCCAATCTCAGGGGCTGAATTTTCTTATCTGGGAAATGGGACTAGAGATTTCAACACAGACTGACTTGGGTGTTCTCAGACACACATAAAGTGAATAACACTAAAATTCTTAGCACATCAATACTGCTATGTAATAGTGATTCCATAAAAATAGTCATGGATAGGCATTAGTGGAACAATTAATAAACAGGACTATTTTAATATTCTTATTGTTTCTTTATAATTGTCTTAAGTCTCCTAACTTCTGAACATCTTCTAAAACTGAAGGCATAGAGAAAGAAATGTAAATGGTACATAATGCTAGTATAATAACATGGTACCTGTGGTCATATTTGCAAGCATTCCTCCTGCCATGGTTAGCAGTATAAATTCTTATCTTTTACCTAGGGAGTAAATACATTCATTTCTACAGTAATGAATCCAGGATAGAAGATTTCACCAGAATGAAATCAGATAGCATTGTGTATTTAATGTAACACTTTGTTGAGCTGCGTATTCTCCAAACTCAAGGCACCTAAAAGTTCAATTCAGGAGACTTTGAGGGTGGGGGAAGGAGGAGGATTATGAATGAGAAATACTTCAGTAGACACTGAACTTTTCCTTGAAGAGGCAAGGCCCAATTTCTAGAGTATTGAAACAAGAGATGAAAGATTTTTTGTAAGTTTTTCTGGAGGAGACACAAAGTCAAGAAATACAACTTCTAAGGTTAAGTAAAGTATTGGAATACTCTTCACTTCCTAAACCGAGGACGCGTTTTAGTGTCAGCCGTGCTAACAGATCTTCCTATAAAACAAAGCCAAGACTTAAATTTAAGAGTGGCAGAGGTGTGCCATCTTTCGGGATGCGGCTCGAGTTTAAACTCCGCTTTAGAAGCAGCCGTCCCGGCCGGGAGTTCGGAAAGGAAGGTCTTAGAGAAGGCATCAGTCAGCTCTTCCTGCTGGAAGGTCGGCGCTGAGGTTGCAACCGACCCCGAAGCACCAGAGAAGACTCCTTGAGGGTGAAGACAGCTGGGCTGTCGGGCCGGCCCAGTTCCGGGGGACGCCTCCACCTCAGCTGCTCTTCATTTTAGCCACCCACTCCAGGAAAGCCTAGGGGGGATTCGCCTGGGGTTAGGCTCTCTGGAGGCTATCAGCGCTCTTTAGGACCTCAGGGAAACCGGAGAGGTTCTGGCTTTAGGACCCAGGAACTCCGAGGCAGCCCTGACTTAGTTGTCTTGGACCACAGCACCACCTACTTATAGAAGCATCCCGAGCCTCAGCCCGGCTGCATCTCCATCGGAGAGTGCGTTCGCCATCCCTCCGGCCTCCCGGGAGCGTTCTGACTCCCACAGCTTGGAAACGGAGAAACCTTAGCTGTGAAGTGAGCTCTAGAAACCGCACAATTGCATACGGACTCAGAGTGAGAGCGGGCGTGACCCTCGCCGGAGGATCGCACTCACCGGCGGGGACGCAGCATCCCAGAGGCTGCGGACCCGCCCGCCCCGGCGCGCTCCTGCTAGGCGCGGTCAGTCCAGAGGACCCTCCACGCACTTCGAACCCGCGGCAGCCGCCGGGATCCCAAAGCTGGTCCGTGCTCCCGGCGGTGTCAGCAAACTTTTCCCCAGCCCACGTGCTAGCGAGGCGTCTGGCTTCCCGAGCCCGGGATGGAGCGCCGAGCCTAGGCACGCCGCACAGCCTGAGACGTAAGTGCTCACGGTAGGCGACTCGCGCCTGGCCGCCGCGGCCAGGGCGCTTGGGTACCCCACTGCGGGACCAAAGGACTGAAAAGCGCCCCTTTAACCCTGCACCCTCGGAAACTGTGGAGCTCTTTTCTTTTTCCGGAGCGCCCGCGCAACGTCCTTTCCCTCGGGTAGGAGCCTATAGGTCCACAGAGGTTGCTAATTCACTGATTGTAATCACCTTCCTCTCCAAGTTGCCGGCAGCTGTGCGCTCGGGGTTAAGCTGCTTCGTGGCTCTTGCCAGGCAGTGGGTTCGCTTCCCCCCTCCCTCCCCTTCTTAAATTGGGACGCGTGAAGAGGCAGCTGCCTCCCTGGGCCTCTCTCCACCCGGCTTCTCCTCCTCGTCTCTCAGGTTCGAGGCGGAGAGATGCTGATTGCGCCGAACTGACCAGTGAGGGCCACCGGGCTAGCGGCGACTCCCCCTCGGCGTCTTCCCCAGCCGCGCGGGTGGCGCTGGCTCCTCGGATGAACCCTCCAGTTCCCCGACTTTGAGAGGCGTCTCTCCCCTGCCCGACCGCCCAGATGCAGTTTCGTCTCTTCTCCTTTGCCCTCATCATCCTGAACTGTATGGATTACAGCCACTGCCAAGGCAATCGATGGAGACGTAGTAAGAGAGGTGGGTCCTACTCTGCCGGAGGAGCGTGGGGTCGGGGGAGGAGGCGCGGGTGGCGGCACTCGCTCCGGGGCTCAGGTGGGCAGGACCGTACCCTCCACCCCCCGCCCTTGCGCGCCACCGCTCCCCACTTTCCGGTCCCCGGAGCTCTGCCGAACGCTGTCTTTTCTGTCCTCAGAAGGCGCGGCGAGCCGGGCATCCTGTGGGCGTTCAGGGCTAAGTGGTGCGGTCTGTACCCACGTTAACTGCCGAGCTTCTACTTCTGAACTCTTCTCTCTTTCGGTCTCTCTCTCTCTTTTAATCTGGCATCCTTTTGCTTGTTCTTTTTGTCTTTTTCTTTTCTTAGTCCTCTCAACTATCTCTCCTGCAGCTCATCTTTCTCTACATTCATCACCCACGTGCTCCCCAAATCATGACCTCAGATCCCTTTGGACACGGCCTACTACTTGTGTGTGTGTGTGTGTGTCTGCGTGTCTGCGCGCGCGTGTGGGATAAGAGAGCACGAGCGAGAGAGTTGGGGAGGGATACCAAGTCGATGTGGAGGACCTGCATTTCCAGGAAAACAGCAACATTGATGTCTTTTTCTGGACCCTAAGACTAGATGGGATGACGTACTGAACTTAGTACACTGAGCAGCAACTCGTGCACAGGTTTTTTGGGGGGAAAGCTCGCTTGCAGAGTGATGTTTTGGCGACAGGCCCGACTTTCCCCTCTCGGTTTACTTCCCTCAAAAGCAGCTATTTCTGAGGGAGATTCTGGTACGCAATGAAACTCACTTGCGGCTTTTTAACCGCCCCCTCCCTCTCGATCACCTGTGTGCGCTGTGGGGAGGCGGGTGGAAGCCTCCAGAAAGGTTTCAGAGAGCTAGCTTTCCTGCAGATTTAGTGCGCACGTATTTCTTTCTCCTAGTCCTGCTGCGGCTGCGGCTAATCTAACTGCATTTTAGAGGAAGGGCCGTTAAACACAATTAAGTCTTCTGAAGGATTTAAACGCAAACCGCAACATCCCCCCGCCCCCAACACATGCATCCCCACCTTGCATTACAGCCTCACGGAAGGTGTATAGCAGCTCCTTAGAGTTTATTCGTCTTGGTCTAGCAATTTGGACTTTTGTGCAATTAGAATTTGTCTTGAGGTTAACAGATTTTGATTCTTCTGGGATATGGACGTCTCACACGACCTGTGATGTGGTTTACAACTCGTTTTATGGAATCTCCAGTCCTGTATCCAGATTTTGGAGAGAGCTTTCTGCGCCCTAATTTTTCAAAGCTTTTTAGGACGTCGTTAAGCTGTTCTCACCTACCCGCAGGGCTGAAGGTTGGCCGGCCTGAGGGCAGAGCTCAGGATAAAGGCTGGTGTGCGATTTCCGCCGCCTCTGCTCTCCAGCTGAAACTATGGATCTGTAGTTTATAAGAAGGATACCCCTTTCTCTAGTCCCCATTTCTCTTTACTCTCTTTGTCTCTCATTTCTGACATTTGGAAAATGCTTATTTTCAGAAGTTTTTCTGAGTAAATGTACTAGGGAGGAATTTCTTCCCAGAGGCCATGAAAGTGTGGTATAGACAGTCTTGCAAAAGTCCCTTTCCATCTCCTTCACCTCCCTTCTGCCTCCTTTCTCCACCCCAGTATTTTCTTTCCAGTTATCACTTGGTAGCGCTGGCAATTTTTGATTATACTGTGATCAAAGTGTTTGGAGAGGCTTCTCTACACACCCCCCTTCCCGCCCCCAAGTAGAAGTTGCAGTCTATTTGGTTGGAAAGGCTAACGTGCTTAAAATGTTCAAAATACAGAAATATCTAACATCCTTCGCCAAGTTCTTGTTTATTAGATGACTTGCTAATTCAGCGATGTCTTTCTGATCCTCACTGCCTGCCCCATTGTGGTTGAACTGGGAAGAATCAAGTATGTTGCTTTAGTAGAACTTAATGCGGAGATGCTCTTTGGTGGAGCATGACATTACAGCACTCCTGCGGCCAGAAGCGATACTGCATGCTTTTCTTCACAGTGCCATCTCCACAGCTCTGCTTGTGCCTCTTTAGGTATCTGACACAAAACCTATTTGTTTCAAAGCTGCTTTAGCAAAATCTCATGGCAGTTACCACCGAATCCCCAAGTGCTAACGTTTAGAAACCCAGTTCTAAAGCGTGCAGTAGTAACTTTTGCCAGACAAACTTTTCAATTTAATAAAATTCCAATGCTTTCAAGTACATGTAAACTGGTGAGGTTGTAAAGAAAAAAAATTATATCAGTGTGTGTGTTTCCTTAACAGATGTCCCTTCCCAAATCTCAAGCTTCTGGCTAAAATAACTGCAGTCCTTAAAAGTGACCACACTATCTGTACCAACAAAGGGTGTACTGTGTTTTTAATTAAAAGTGGAACTACTTAAAGGGCTGGCTAGACAGTATAGGGTGATAGTAGCTTTTCTGCTTTGCAAGGAAGCTTAAGGATTGCATTGTGAGAGTACTGAAATGAATAGAGATCTAACTCAGGTTGTGTGAATTGTCCCTCTTCACAGGCTTAAGCTGGTTTTAATTGATCTCATATCCACTGATTGATCTTACACCAATTGTTGTGCATACCAAACCATTGGCTTTCCCAAAGGAGATTGATTTAAATTAGTTCCTTGGTGAATGCTTGACTACTAGCCAAATCATGTCAGCAGTGACAGTTGACATGCTAGAGCCTATTGTGGTACCAACATTTCCCCTTTTCCGTTTGTTTTGGATAGTGGCAGTTAAGTATTACTTTCTAGGAAGAAAAGTGATTGGTACCTTAAAAAAAAGGTGGTGTGGCTTAGAAGATCAGTTATTTTCTTGGCTTTGTGCTTCGATGTCGGCAGCAGTGATACCAGGATTGGTTAGGCTATGCCTGGGATCTGATTCTTTTTCTTTTTTTCATATTCCATCTGCAAATAATCAAACCTTCACTGTGGAGCATTCTCAGAACTCCTTTGGCATTATGTTTAGTCTGCTCTATGATCTCAGATGCTCTATAATATCATTTTCTTAATGAAATAAAATTCTTGGCAGAGATCAGATAATTTAGTCAGTTAAAATCAATTGCATCCAGTCTGGAATAGAGAGCAAATATATCATTTAACTCTGTGCTTTATTTCAAACTATGGCCAGAGGATTAGAGACTAGAGTGTCAGATAAAACTTTGTATGGGGAGACCATCATAAACAACACTAGCCACCTACTAGTCTTTTTGTCTGCTGATTTAGAAAACAAAATCATACAGTAAAAATGCATTTGATAATCACTACTGGGACCCAGCAGCAATACATTTGGAAGTAAGGCACAAACACAATAGTGAGAACGAATATCTTGTAGAGAGGAGACACATGCCAACATTTTGAAAAGCTGATTGACAACTCATGTTTTGTCTACGTGGTAACAGTCAGAACCCCTCACCCTCCAGTCCTCTTCATAAACATAGTCATTATTAGCTACTGTTAACCCCTACAGTCTGTATCTGTCTTGGGACCTCTTACGATTTATTTCTATGGTAAACTGGGTTATTTGTTTTAGTTTTTGGAATGGTTGCAAGCCACATTTCAGGCTGAATTACTGAAAGGTGGAATGACAAATCGTAACTTTATTAAGGTCTTCTGGGATTTCTTGAGCTTAGTATATAGTGATTTCATTTTACATCTCTTTCATTCTGTTGATATGCCTAGTCACAAATTTACCAGGGATTTATGGAAACTTCTTGATGAAACTCTTTTTAAAAGCAGCAAGGCTCCCAGACATGTAATTGTGTTTCTGGTGGTCTGATGGTAGGGGGCGTGGTATGACAAGTGTTTCCTGCTGTAGCCTGTTCCCTACAGAAGCCTCAACTTCTCCCTCCATAACCGCTCATTTTCCTACGATTAGATTTGGCTTCCATGAAACAAATGTTTATCACAAATAGTGTGGTATGTTTCTGGCAACCTTAGATGGTTTAAAAAAAAAAACAAAAAACCAAACAACCCCACATTTCCTCTTAAACCTTATACGGCTGAATTAGTTTGTATTTTCAAAAATTGAATGAAGGGATGTGGAGATATTTACAAGTTTTACAAGTACTTTTAAAGGTAGCTTATTTTTCACAGTACTTTTTCAAAATACAAAATGGCACATGGAACATATTAACATACACTTAAAAGCTTCGAAATAAATTTTGTATGCCTGCTTTTTTAAGTTCCAGAGTGTTTCAGAGAAGCTCATGTGATGTTTAACTTTGCAGGATAAATATATTCTTTCTTTTCTTTTGTTCTTTTGTTAATGGGCTTTTCTTTCAGCATAATTCTGAGTTTTTCTGGCCAGTATCTTACCAGTGCACAAAAGTTATAAAGTTTCTATGCTCCAACCAACATCTTATTCCACTCCTGAAATTTGAAAGTGATTCAGAATAGGTGACATTTCCTCAGGCCTCCACTTAATTCTGGCTTTCATTATCTGTTTATAAATCCAGCTTGGGTGGAACCCAGTGTTTGCAGAAATCACAAGTTGGAAATGACACTTCTAATTTCTTAATGCAAAGCCACCTCTTGATTTATTCAGAGACTAACTGGCCAGTTTATAGATCACCCAGGCTAGTTTTTGCTTCTTTTCTTCCAACTGACTGCCTTTTGAACCTTTTTTTTTTTCCCTTGGAAATAAGCACTCTTACCCCTCCTAAGTTCCAGAAATAGATGACAGACAAATCATTTGATATAATACTTGAGAACCACCCTGTTAAAAGGAGGTGGTAAACTCTGGGATAAAAATTAAAAAATTTTTTTTCAAAAGGTCATGAGGTTCATAATTTTTTTTCCCATTATCTGCCACAATCAAAGAGTGACCATTAGCTAAAAACAGTGTTTCATGTCATTTATAAATTTTCACAATTTTAGCTGGAGTACATATGGAAGGCACTCGTTAATAAAGTACATAGGTAATATCTAATTATATGATAGGAAAGGCATATCTACTTACATGCATATAAGTATGTGTGTATATAGTTGTGTGTGGAGAGGGGGATGGCATGACTGTGGAGGACTGGGTTTTTGTAACTAAAAAGGATTTTTACTACCTTTCCTATTTTTCTTCTTTTTCTCAGGACGACAGAGGGACAGGGGACAGAGGAAAGGGGTAGGGGAGGAGGCTGAGGACTAGGAGAGGGAATGGGTAAGGATACGATGTTCTTGTTCTTTTCAAGGCCCACCCCCCCACCTACCCTTCTCTCCTCTAGGACCCTTTGGGATCAGTCACCCTCTTTTCAAGCATGCTGCTATCCCACTCATGCTAAAATTCTTAATTTCCTTCTTTCTCCTGTTACTTTCCAGTCTTTTTCTTCACTTCCACCCTTGTTTTGCCTGATTCTCCTCTTTCATCTACTCACTCTTCAGTCTGTCACAATCTGGCTTATACCTCCACCGATGTATTGAAAGGGTTTTTTTTAATGGTCATCCATGCTCAATACTCACCTCAATGCCAACCCTGCCAATGTCGTTACAGGCCTCCCGTCACTGAGAGGATCACTCCTTTCCAAAGAACGTCTCTTCACTTGGCTAGTGACACTGCTGTCTAGTTTCACCTCCTATATTCTGTGCATTTTTCTTCTTTGGTCCCCTCATTCAGAGGAGGTGTAGGTTACTATTTCTTTACCTTTATCCTTTCCCTTGGGGGATCTTATTCATCCCTGTATCCTTAACTGCCTTTTCCATGTAAAGTCCTTCAACTCCATCCCCCATTCTTTTTGAGCTTCTGTTGCTCTCTGACATCCCAACTGCTGCCATATGGATAGATATTTCGTGCACCCTCTTACATGGATAGATATTCAGTTCCACGCACACTCAGTCTTAACAATTCATTTCCTCTTCTATGCCCTCTCCCAAATGTGTTCCTCTACCTGTGTTTCTTTTTTCTGTTCATGGGTTTCTGTGTGTTAAGGCTGGAAGCCTCGCTATAGTCTTTGACTTTCCTCTTGTCTCTTTTATTGGTTCATTCAGTCTTGGTATCAGAAATGTTGTTTCCATTCCCAAAGGTAATTCCTAGCTTATATTCTCACTGACATCTCCCATCATCCACTTCTTCCTCACTCCATCATTTACAATGCTGCCACATTGAATTTTTCTCAATGTGATCCACAGATCTGATCACGTTACTTCTCTGCTGATAAACCTGAAACCTCTCAGCTCTCCATATTGACTGCAGAATAAATTCCAGCTTCTTTCACTTTACCTTCAAGGATGCTCTACCATCTGACGTCAGCCTGATTCCAACCCTCCACCACCGCGAAAGCACTATATGCTTAAGCTATACCAGATTATTTCATTTCCAACCATACCATTATGTTTTCATGTTTTCGTGTTGTTGAGTATGTGGCAGTGCCCAGCTTAATAAAATGTCACTACCTCTATGAAGCCTTCCTGGAATTTTCCCTAAAAGCTTTCTTAACTTTTCATGCTACTCCTAAAGGACTCTCATTTCCTCTTTTATTCTGGTTACTTTGCCACATGTGTCATCTTTACTATATTTTAAGCTTCTCTAGGGCAGAACTTTGGCATATTCATCTTAATACTCCCCAAACCAGGCCAAATAGAGTGCTTCCTCCACAAGTTGTGGCTGAACAAAAAGTCATTCATGATGAGATTTTGTTGTTTGCCCTTAAAATAATGCTAATTACTTAATGAGAAATGTTTTTCTTTTAAATTCAAAGTTCTTTGCCCATAGGTGAAGTTTGAATGAATAATTAGATAATAGGTATAATTTCATTATTTACTATTCTTTAGAGTTTAAAGATGCACAGCACTGCCTTGTGAAAGCATCCGCAGCCTAGCCTTATTCTGAAGTCTGATAATCCTCAGAATTTCAGAGTACACTAGTGCTTGTGTGTGCATTCATATATCTGTTGATTATTTGATAGCGTATCCCAAATGATGGGTGATTTGGGGGCAGGGGAGGGGAAACTTTATGGGAGTCACCTATATCTAAAAGAAACAGATTCTTCTAAATAAAGGGCCAATAAGGGATTTTCATCCCTAAACACTTTGTCTATATGAATAATTATTTAGAAGAAAAAGTACTATTTATCTTCTTAGAAGGCAATCATATTAATAACAAATAAATTAGTGCAGGCAAACATTCAATCCTATATTTATGACTTTAGAATAATAAATATAGCTATGTAGACATACCTATGAGAGAGACACAGGTGTGTATGTGTGTATTTTAGAGCAAGTTCTTCTGTAGGTGCGAATAGACTACATAGTGTTTTGTACAGGGCCTTCCAGGAGAGCACTGACATCTCACTACCCTTTGAAGGAGGTGAGACTGGTTTACCTAATAAAGAAGGTGAGCTCCTAAAGCTAGAATGAGAGTCCAACCCTTCTGAATTCACTGACATTTCCTGTACACAGTACACTTTGAACATAAGTGTTCACTTTAAAAGAAGAACTGACCCTTGAGCCCATTCAAAAGTTCTTTGGACTCAGGATTTTACTGAGCCCCAGAACTTCCTATAATTCATTATGCCATGAAAGTAACTGGTATTAAGGAACTGAAGGCTGAGGGGGTGGAGTAACTGTGATCTGGTAAAAACAAAACAAAACTTGCATACATGTGCTGCTAATGTTTTTATCTTTATTATTGCATATGAATTACAGGAACTTCTTTTATTTCTGGTATTCCAGTAGCCAGAACAAATATGTGTGTCTGTGGGGGTGTTCTCATGCATTTGTGTATCACAATATGTGTTTGTAGGTGTGTATACATGTATTTTATATATACACATATGTGTCATAACACCATCCTATGATCAGAATAGCCAGTCAAGGTTAGAGAAAAGCTAGTGAATACTTTTACTATTAAAATGTAGAGACACTAATTACAGGTAATTCTCTCCCTTATTTAGTCATTTGGGGAAAACCTTTACAACTTACTTAAAACCATCCAATTTCCATCACCTGCTGAAGAATATTAAGAACAGTTAGCTGGCTCTGCACATTTCTTTTGAGCAGGGCTTCTTAACTTGGGGTCCAGAGATGGGTCCAGGGTTTTTGTGAGTCTCCTGAAATGAGAAGCAAAACGTTTTCTGTTTCTTTTTAGAGTATAAAGAGAAGATCTAGAGCTTTCACTGAAGTCTTAAAGTGGCCATGGTTCATCTTGCTTTCAACAGAAAGATGGTTAAAGAAATAAGAGGTAGACCTTGTTAATGAACACGATGTCAATTGTGTTGTCAAATTGACATAGGCATTTGTTTCCTAAAAGTTTAGTTTTTATGTGTGGGTTTCCAGTTATTTGCCATGTGTTTACGTCACAATATGAGGACACGCTGGAAACACTATCTCAAGACTCATTGCAGTAAATAATCACTTGGCTAAATAATCCCTTTCAAAGGCAATAGTTGTTAAATTCTCTCTATTTCCCTAAAATGTTTATGAAAGTACAAAATAGACAGAATAAGGGGTTCTGTTGAAACCCTTATAGGGTCTAATTTTTATCACATTAACAAGACAGTAATATAAAGTTTTAGAAGTCAGTGTTGCAATTCTCCAGCTGATGATGTGCAGTGCAGACATTGATGGAGTTTGCATGTATCACGCTGCCAGTTCACAGGCTGGTCAGAACCAGGTTGAGCACTCTTCAGTTCTGGCCAAGTGGGCTTCTACTACGTGCTTGCCGCTGGGTCGACACACTTGGAATTTTTCTGCCGTGATGGCTTTACTCTTTGACCTATCGCTGGATTCAGCAATGCAACCAGCCATTCAGCAATTAAAACACGCAGACCGATAGAGGGCGCACTGCGCATTCTTTTCCTCGTGCTTTGTTCTCTGATGTTCTGTAGGTTTTGTCCTTTCCTTGCTCTGCCTGATAGGTTCAGGTGGTAAACCTGTTCTACTCTTTCCAGTAAGACTGATGCTGTGAATAATTTGACATTCTCATGCAGCGGGAGGGGAAAGGAACCAGTAAACAGAGCTTTCGGTTTTACTGAGAGTTTCTGATTTTGGTCCCTAGTCTCCTTTTGACAAGACCTTCTCGCCAAAAGGCAAACTTAACCAACCTCATAGTTTAGTATCTGAGGCAAGATGTTAAAGCTAGAGACTGTGTTAACCTGGAGCTTCTACAGCCACTTTGGAAAACATTTGTTTTGTTTTGTTTTGTTTTAAGAATGTTTTCTGTAAAGTTCATGCCTAAAAATTTAAGCAATTGGTAAATTTGGAGTTGACCAAATGACTCCAAGTTAATACGTCCCAATTGTTTGCCAAATTCTTTAATCTTTATGTAGAGACCCATTTCATTCAATGGAGCTATCACCTTGTAACTCTCTGAGAATGGTAAAAATTGTCTGATCTTGTCTCGAAAATCCAAAGTTTAATTTTTTTGTTAGGTTCTTTCTCCTTCATTTACTGTAAAGTCTGACATAGGATTTAAAAATTCTCTAGCTCCTCGTTGTTGATCACCTTACACCCTGTGTTTGAACGCCTCTTTTTTTTTGTAGTTAAAAGTAGGCTTTGGGGCATTCCCCGATGGTCCAGTGATTAGGACTGAGCACTTTCACTGTGGTGGCTCGGGTTCAATCCCTGGTTGGGGTCGGGGAAGTAAGATCCCGCAAGCCACAAGTTGCAGTCAAAAACAAAACAAACAAAAAGCTGGCTTTTAATGTTGAAGAGATTTGTGCTATATCTTCATATCTTCATTAACTTTCCTATGTAGTTTATCATGCTGCTGGTTTTTTTTTTTTTTTTTCCCTCAGGACTAGGTTTCAAGTTGAGTCATAGTGGGGTTAATATTTCCATGACCAAGGGACATGTGTGCCCATCACACCCTTCTTCCCCTTTGGAGTAACCATGGTGTTCCTTGTTATCAGATCTTTCACTGCTATAACTGGTCTTTGAAGACTCTGCACTGAATGACCCCAGTAGAAGGGGAAAAATTGTACCTGGGCCTCCCAGGTGACCATCCTTAAATATAAATTAAGACAGTCCTAGTCTTTGACTTGTCCTCTGAGTAGTTCTTGTAGGTGGAAGAATATTTTGTAAAAATTCTAATTTTTGACACTGGCTTCTTGATGATGTTTTAGAGGTTACTTCTTTGGAAATGTATGTATGTATGTGTGTTTAAAGGTCAGGTTTATAGGAAATTTTGAGGGACTCCTGGGTATTAGTTCTGAGCTCTAAGTCAGTATGAAGACATGGCAGAGAACAGCTGTAGGTTGAGTGAATAGAAAGAGCAAACTAGTTTACACTTTTCTATTGATCCAAGGATCTGGGTGTCTGTCTTCTGATGCTTAGAGAGAAATCAGAGCTGTCCTATCCAAAGCATTCCTTCTATTCATGAAAGATACCTTGTGGTTAGTGTCCTTCCATCTGCTTAGTATTTTAGAGAAACTTTGTTAGGGATAGGAGACTAATTTGAAAAACCAAATGTTGTTTGATAGTGGACAGAAGTGGTTCCCAGAAGTATGATTAGTGGGTTGAGGTTAGTTTACTGTGGAGCTCGGGAAGCCATTCACACCACTCCTGGTGGTCAATAAGTCATGTAGTGGCTGATGTGATTCTTGACTGAGTCTGTCAATTATGAAAGATTTCTTTGTCACCCTCCCTTTAAATGATACTATCCTGAAAATTGATCTAGGGCTTAACAATTGTCCCTTGAAAATTGATTGTCCAAAGTTATGAATTTTGTGCAATTTAATTGTTTCTGTACGTAGAAGTACAAATAATTAGTTCTTCGCAGCTGCCGTGGGTGATCTTAACATGATTTTGACTTGAAAGTGACTAAAAGTGAATAATAACTTCTAAAGGCTTTGGCAGGCTTTGAGTAGTCATCTTTTTTGTTGAATTCTGAGAGAGAGTTTTGAAGAAATGGGGAGAGCCTGGACCTAGGGAGAGGAAGAAAGAGGAGGAACAAGATCACTCCTTTCCAGGACTTGAGGCCTGTCTTGTGGAAAAAGGATGTGATTTATTCTTCATTTGGGGATTAAGGCAAAATGAAGGAGGCACATAGGGAGGAAGATTATGGCTTATATTTAAGAAACCATTCATGTAAAAGACCGTTTCTTGATGCCCTGAGCCATTGGCAATTGCCCTTTCCCAACAGCAGAGGGTATCTCTTAAAGTTGTAAAGCCAGTGGCTGTATTGAGTGTAGAGAAACCTCGTAGGGCCACTTACACCATAAGAGCCATGATGAGCACATCTGCAGTGCATCTGGCATGTAATAGGTACTTAAATAGAAATTTGTGTTGACCATTATTCAACTCAAATAAGACCTAAATAGCGTCTTTCCTAAATAGAGGACACTAAACAAAATTACTTCTTTAGATTCTGCATCACATGCCTCTGAGTCTTCATTCTAAATTTCAATAATAAATAATATTATACATTTTGAAGTTTAATCTGAATTCTTAGGAAAGAAAGATCTCAATTCTTACATGACCTGATGTCAGTTTCAAGAATGTTTTATTGAAAGTTAGATTTCAATGCAACTATAACCAGCATGGGTTATGCCATGCAAATATTTTGCTTTTTTTAATGGGGTTACTAGACGAAGATGAAGCATTGGACAGAAATTCATTAATAATAATTCTTTGCATTATGAAAGCATTATAGGCTTCAAAATTCTTTTGGAACAGGTAGAGAAATGTGCGTATATCATCTTATGTTACTTGAATTACATTTGACAGAGTAATGAGTAACGGATTGATGTACACTTTGCAGGAACCCTCTGATATATTAAAGGACCCTCTCTTCAGCCTTGTTTGGAACAATATTTTCTTAATGATCTGGTTGAAAACAGATGGGCATGCCATCCACACTTTTGCATGATATAAGTTTGAGAACATTTAAAAGGTTGGTTGACTGGTTACAAAAAGATCTCAACGGCTTGGAATGGCAGGATGAATTTATGAATGAAATCTTAACAGGAAAAATAGAGTTTAGATCTTAAGATCAAGGAACCAACTATGGAAGAATAGGATATGGGAGACAAGGCATTATCCTTGATTTTTGACCCATCCTGAGGTGACAGTGTGATATAGTTGCAAAAAGAAATTGACTATATTAGGAGATATATTTACCTGGATTAAAGAGTGAGGCAGAGGAAGGTCCTCAGCCCACACCAGGGTTCTGTTCTAGATGTCATTACTTTTAGAAGTCATTGGCAGCACACGTTATAATACTGTTTTGATTTCCTAGGGGTGCTGTAACAAAGTACCACAAACTGGATAGCTTAAAAGAACAGAAATTAATTTTCTCATAGTTCTGGAGGCTAGAAGTCCAAAATTAAGGTGTCAGCAGGTGTGTGCTCCCTCTGAAACTACGGGGGAGAATCCTTCTTTGCCTCTTCCAGCTTCTGGGGGCCCAGATATTCCTTAGTTTGTGGCAGCCTAACTCTAGTCTCTGCCTTCATCTTCACATGGTTGTCAGCCCTCTGTGTTGGTCTCTCATCTCTTCTTATAAGAATACCACTTATACTGGATTATGGTCTGCTCTACTGACCCCCTGTTAACTTGATTATAGCTACAAAGACACTATTTTAAAATAAACTCATATTCACAAGTACTGAGGATTAGACTTCAGCATATATTTTTTGGGGGGAGGGTATAATTCAACTCATAAGTCCTAACCCATGTCAGACCCTGTAGGTTCTTTAAATCCTCATTTCCACAACTCTGAAATAAGTATTATTAATTATACCGTAATAATAGTATTTAAAAAAAAGTAATGGTGTTAGAAATATAATAACAGTTTAGAGCATTGTACGTAGCCATACAGATTGTGTACTGCATGTAAAGTATGGTATTAATGGCACCCCCTGGACTTGTGTACACAGCAGCCCTGGGGGTGGAGATGCTTTAGACATGGTTTATAAGTGTATAGGTTTTGGAATAGGACCCTCAAATTCCTTCCTGCTCCTGCCCCTGAAGTTTCATGAAATTGTACAAATCCAAAGAACCAACTGAATGTGTTGATTACATTTTCAAATAAATCCATGAATCAAATTGACTTCTTATTCAGCTAAAGCTGGAAATTCTGTTTAACTGGCTTCCTTTTGAAGTTTACTGAACTCCAAGAGCTGTTAGCATCCTTTATGAAATACTGTTTGTGAAGTAATTAAATATCAACATGGTCTACTGTACAATTGCTTCTGGTGTTCAATGTGTCTTAAATTAGTTTGCTCTGATTTTGAGTAGTGTATCTAATATTGGCACTGCCAGGGAGCTGGATCTGTTCATACTTGTGTGTTACATATAAAGGACTAGTAAGAACATACTTTTAAATGTCTCCCATTTTAAATGTTATAAATTTCAAACATATACGAAAGCAGAGAGGGTAGCATAATGACTGTCCAGTATCCAGACTGAACAAATATTGAGACTTCGCCACACTAGATTCATTTATTTATATTCTTAAGTTTTTAGTGTTGTTATAAAGCAAATCTCAGCTATTACATCATTTTACATTATTTCTGAACGCATTTCTTACAAATATGGACATTTACTTACCAAACCACGATGTCATTAACATGTCAATACCTAACAAAATTGCTTATTCCTTGGTAACACCTCATGATCAGTTTGTCATCAAACTCATCAGTTGCCTCAACAATGTCTTTATACAGCTGATACGCATGAATTGGCATAGACGTAACACCCACTCATTGTACTTGGTTGGCATGTCCCTCAAGTTCCTTTGATTCTAGAGCAGTACTTCTTTCCCACCCAGTTTTCCATGCCACTGACTTATTGAAAAGATCAGATCAGTTTTCTGCAGAATATCTGACATTCTGGATTTTTCCTTTTGCTCCCTTGGGGGCATCATTTGACTTCCTCTCTCCTCCATGTTTTTGTAAACTAGAAGCTCTCCTTGAAGGTTTAATTACATTCAGGTTCAACTCTTCTGGCTAGAACGCTTCACAGGTGCTGCTGTGCACTTCACGTTACAACATGTCAGGAAGCACACAATATCCCATTCTTTCTCAGTGACGCTAAGGTTGACCAGTAGGTTTGTATGGTTAACAGCCTGATTACTCCATTCTGAGGTTCCCATTAACCTTTCAGGTAATGGTTTCTCCCAATGATCTTTGTCTGAATCATCAGTTTCTTTAGGGGTTGTAAAATAATTTTCTTCTAATTTTATTCCTTCCACAATTAGGGGAAATTCTTCAATAAAAAAGAACAGTTCCTCTTCAACCATAGATATTTTGTTAACTATGAAACAGTTCTTAGAGAGCAGGTAATCCACTTAATTCTTCCTCTTTAATTGCAGAGTAATTTTCAGGGTAGGGAGTTGATGCTTGTTTGGCTGCCAGTGGGTCAGCTTTGATTTGTGTCAGGCTATGGCCTGTCAGATGGAGGAGGTGAAGTCTTCCAGCAGTTTCTGCTTACTGAAACATTAGTGGTAGAATGACATGAAAAAAAAAACAAAAAAAAAAACCAAAAAAAAAAAAACCTCTTTTCTGGCTTCTGCTAACGGGAATGAAATGCAAACCTTCTGAAAACCTGAATTCTATTAGACATCTCCTGATAATGTTTTCTGTGAACAGCTCTCAGAGAAGCTACTGAGTGAACATACAGTAGCTTCAGCCTAGTGTAATCTGACACTCATTGGGTAGAAAAACAGTACTTTGTGCTACTTAAACCCTCTCTGGAAGGCTTAGGGAGGGGAGGAAGGAAAATATTTGAGGAGATCAACTGGATGTGGTAGAATAAAAGTAAGGTCACCTGAGACGGATTCGTTTCCTCAAAGCTTGACCTGAGCGGCAGGCTGCTGCTTCGGATGTGTGCCTCACGCCCGTCAGTGGCTCAGCTGGAGCTGTGCGGTCTTTAACTTGAAGCCGAAGAAAGGGTTTGTCTTCAGTGCGGAAGTGGCAGTAAAAATTGTAAAAAAACAAAAAACTTCCTCCTGCTTATTAGCCTCAGCAAGTTCTTGCTAATTACAGAAATCTTTCCTTTATCCATTTAAAAACCTAGCTTGTTGCTACTAAGTTGCCATTGGTATAGTTTTTGTGCTACCTGTTGAAAGATACCTATAGCGACTATTTAATAATTTTATTATTTAGTGAAATTGAACATTTAATTCACACAAATGTCTATTGGGAGGAGTAGATAAGAGCGTGCTAGAAGTTTTGAATATAAACACATTTAGTACATGGCTCGCAAAAACAAATCTGTTGCTGGAGAAATACAACCTGGTAGGTGTACGCTTTTCTTAGGAGTAAAGTGCCTTCACAATGTTTTTAAGAGCGCAGAAAGTATTGTGAGCTGGAGAAGGTGGTTATACTGCGAGTCAGGGAAAACAGAACTGGCAAGGCACCTAGCTGCTTCTGATGATGATTCTTGAGGATGGTTTTCTCCTCTTCGACCATTTGTTAAGGAAGAACAAATGAGCTATATCCACTAATTAGGGCTGGTAGTTCATGTCGCATTTTCTTCATTTAGTTTTGAAATATATTTTGGTACTAAACCCCCATCTTGAGATATTTCGGTGTGTTGTCTTGGAAACAAGTGGTAAAGACTCTACACTGTGTTCAGAAAAGTCATTCATTTAAAAATCACTAACTGCAGAGTTTTTAATGGATATGATTCCAACATTTATTTGTTGCTGGAAATTTGGAACATAGAGAACAAAACAATGAAGAAAACAAAACTACCAGTAATCTTTCCACTCAACAGTAACCACTGTTAACATTTTGATTTTTATCCTAGATGTTTCCTCACCTTGTACATAAGTATAAAATTTTAAAACGTAATATCAATACATCATAAAGCACATAGTTGTAACTACTTTAATGACATAATATCTGCTTCATAAGCCATTGTTTACCATGACATTTTAAAATCCATTTCCTTATCGTTAGGCAGTTAAACATCTCAATATTAAGCTTTCAGTATTCATAATGCTGCTGTGAACACTCTTGTACATCTCTTCCCACATCTCTTTTCCTTAGGAATCATTCACAGAACTAGATACAACAATTAACATACTTTAATCATTATATTTCTTGAGCACTTACTTGGTGCCAATCACAGTTCTTCATGCTACATATTATCTTATTTAATCTTCAAATGACTTTGTGAGGTAGGTTCTATTTTTCTCTCCATTTTACAAAGGAAGAATCGCAGGCACAGGAGGGAAAATAATTTGCCCGAAGTCGCAGAACTTATAAGTGGTAGAGCTGGCATCAGTGTAGGCATTTTGACTCAGCCATGCTCTTCACCACCGAAAGGGAAAGGTGAAGCTTTTGATCTGAGTGCCAATTGTTCTCCAGAATATGGTACTGATTCTTATGCTGTAGGTGGGAGATGGAGTGGATATTGCCTTGAGCCTTTGATACTATATTTTAAAAAATCTTGTTGGATTACTCCTGTTGAACAGAAAGAAGCGTCTCCCATACCCTTAAGAAGCTCACTATTTAAATTGACAAAACATTCTCTTTTGTTCCTCGCCGGCTCCCTAGAATATTAATATCCACTTAATTGCATAAACCCTTATTCCTTTTTTTTCCCTCAGCAGTAACGATGATTTCTGTCCATCTCTCCAGTATATTTTGAATCCTTCTTCTCATCTTTTGCCATTTTGTGAACCAGGTTATCACCATCTCCCTTCCAGACCACACTGATATCCTTCCATCTGATCTCCCTGTGATCCATTCTCCATAGGGCGGTCAGAGCAACTGCTTATATAACAAAAGGTGGAGGATTTGATTCTGCCCACATAGACGCTTCAGCAGATTTCCATTGCACCTGAAATGAAACCCAAACTCCTTACTCAGCCTGAAAGGCTATGCGTGACCCGGTCACTGTTTATTTCTCCAACCCTCCTTTTGTTATCTCAGTCCTATTGGCCTCTTCCTATTTCTCAGACACTCTCTATACTTGGTCCTATCTCAGGACCTTTGCATCTGCTGCTTATTCTGACAAGAAAGCTCTTTTCCCCATCCTCTTCATGACAAGCTCCTTTCCAGATAACTGTATCTAAAGCAGCACATTTCTCCATCTCTCTGTTTTCTGCAGTTAAACCATTAGGGCCAGGGTAGGGTGAGGCAAGGGGGCACCTGTGGCACAAATCTAAGGAGTGAGAGAAAGCGACGCCCTGTATTTCCACCGTCAGTCTTGCTCTCCTCCCTCTAGCACCAGCCCTGCTCTATTATATCAACTACTTATTTCTTAAACACAGTAGAATTTTCTTTGTTCCTGTGGCAGCAAATACTACATATTCATCAAAACCCACTTCTTTTGGCTCTTGGGCATCAGTAGCTAGGCTCTCTTTCCCAGCCTCCCCTGGAGTTGCGTATGGCTGTGGGCCTGAGAGTGTCGTGGAAAATATGCAGAAGGGATGTTCTTACTGCTTTTAGACCCATCCCCACAAATCTTCTGTGCAAGAGTCTCTCTCTTCTTGAGTTGGCCAACTTGGTTCAGAGGATCTAGCCCTGGGGGATGGCAGGACCACCAGGTGAATGGAGCTTAGGTCCCTGAATGACCCCGCGGAAGTCTCCCTGTTGCATGTCTGTACACAACCCTGTGTCAGCAAGAAAAAAACTCCTTTTGTGTTAAAGCCACTGAAACTTTGACATTTGCAAAATATAGATGAATCTGGAGGGCATTATGTAAGGTGAAATGAACCAACCAGCCAGAGACAAATACTGCATTCCACTTACATGTGGAATCAAAAAATAAAAAGTCAAACTCATAGAAACAGAGTAGAAAAGTGAGTGGTTGGCCAGCAGCTGAGGGGTGGGGGAAATAGGGAGAAGTTGCTAAAAAGGATTCAAACTTCCAGTTATAAGATGAATAAGGTCTAAGGGTCTAATGTGTAATGTGACTATAGTTGATAACACTGTACTCTCTCATTGAGATTTGCTAGAACTTAAATGCTCTCACCAAAAAAAAGAAAGGGAGAAGAAAAACGTAAACGTGAGATGATGGATGTTTTAATTAACTTAATGGGGGGAATCCTTTCACCATGTATACATATATCACATCATCACATTGTATACTTTAAATATATTACAAATTTGTCAATTATACCTCAATAAAGCTGGAAAAAAAAAACCCAAAAGGGCTAGCATTTCTTGCCTTAACTGATGCAGGCTCTCTTATCTGCGCCAGAGCTTTTGAAACATAAACTTCAAAGCCGTGGTGACCTTGTTCACATTGTATCACTACTGCTCAGTACAGTGCTTAGACTGTGGGTATCAAAGAAAAAACTTTTTTGAACAAATAAATGCAGAATATCAATAGCAGTATACAAGAAATTCGAGACAGAATGCTAAAAGGAGGATACAGATGGGAAATGTCTTCTGGGTTCAGAGGGCAAGTAGTGGATGATGCTCTAGGAAAAGATTTCATGAAAATGGAGACCTAACTTTTAAATATAAAATTTGCTATGTATAAAGTGGTCCTTGTATTTCTTAGTCACAGATGTTTTGGAAATATACCAAAGGTGCAGCACAGTGATTTCACATGAAAAGTAAAGAATTTAATAACAACAGCTTACATGTTAGGCTATATCCAATCATTTTTATAGTTACTGGCCTATAACTGGAAAATACTGAAAATTTCTCATCTTTATTTCTTACTGGTTATGCCCAATATATATTTGAAGTTTTAAGAATTTAATGCAACTGAGAAGGAATGTCTGATTTTATTACTGATACAGTGAAATTCCTTGGTGTTCAAGGTTCAATAGATGATTTTGTTTGCCTAGTGATAGAAATGTTATTTTGGGGTTAGGATCTGGTGGCCTTCCTTCTAGAAATGTCTATAGGCTCTAGAGAGAGGGCATTGTGTAGCACTGTACTGTTGTTGGAAGGATTTTTTGTAAAGATTAAGGATTTTTTTTAACCCTTTAAAGAAGAGAAGGGCTCTTCTTGGCTATCATGGCTTAGGTCTTATGAACTATTAGAAGATTCAGGTATACAGGCTTGTACCCTAATTAAGACTAGAATGTATAGAACCTGAGGCCTTTATTCCTACTTTTATTCTAAAGTCATTGGTAAGGTTCACACTTTCTGGCTGGAATGGCTGTGGGGGGCTCTCTGCCCTACCTGAATTAGCCCTGACAAGTGACTCTTCACTAGCTCTGCCACAGACTCTGTGTGTGTGTTGCACGCACGTGTGTGTGAGAGAGAATGTGTGTGTGTGTGGGAGAGAGAGAACTTAAATTCACCATTTTGACCAGACATCCTGCCTATTTAAAATACAAGATTTAGACTAAATAGTCCCAAGGGTCCTTTCAACAGTAAAATTCATTTTTCTATTCTTCATTTGGTCCAAATTTTTGTACCCCTAATTCTTCCATTTCTTAATTACTTTGTAACATCGATCAGATTATTTCGCATCTGTCTGCCTCACTTTTGCTGTTTGTGAAGAGGAGATAATGGTAGTTACCTAGCTAATGATTTTGTTATAAGAATTAAATAGAGGGTCTGTGCCAAGCCCCTGGAACAGAGCCTGGCACCAAGCAAGCGCGCAGAGACTGTTCGCTGCTGCTGATTAAGGTCCCCCCTTGCTTACTCTGTGTGTCTTTTTGCTCACAGTTCCTCCCACCTTAGGTCTCCAACAAGTTCTCCATTCACGGTTTTAAAAGATTCCCTGAGATAGTGTTTTTTAAAAATTCGTTCTCATGAATTTTAGAGGAATACATCCCTGTTGGAAGTAAGTTCAAATCTTAGGTAAGTTTGAGTTTCTCAAAGGAAGGAGATTTTTCTTTTAAACTGGCTGCTTTTGGTGAAGAACAGAAAATGTGCATGCTTAGAGATACCAAATGTTGCTAGCTAAAGTGCAAAGGTCTCCTTTCCAAAAGTAATGAATTCAGAGAAACATGTTCATCTAGAACCCTAAGTCAGCATACATTCTGTTTCCTGGCTTTCTATATTATTCCATTCCTGCTTGATTCAGTTTAGATAGAGGTTTTTTCACTGTGAAAATGAGTCACATTAGAAATACTTCACCAGTTGAAAAAGCTAAAATTTCCCTTTTTATATTAACATGTAACTTTTACTTTTTAAAAGTTATATATAAAACCAATATTTTAACATGCACATTGCTTAGTTTGATAAAGGTTACCAAAGAACTAGGATGGAAATGCCCAAGGAAAATACTTAAAGAAAAAAACGTAAATTGACTGACTTAATCCTGGTTGTGTATATGATCTAAAAAAAAAACACATTTTATTGAGATATGATTGACATGTAAAAAGTTGTACATATTTAATATATACAATTAGATGAGTTTGGGGATAAGTATACTCTTGTGAAACCATCACCGCCATAGAGATATACATCACCTTCCAAAGTTTCCTCCCATCTCTTTTATTATGATTATTATTATTATTAATTTTGTGGTAAGAACACAATGTAAGATCTGCCCCCTTAGTGAATTTTAAGTATACAATGCAATGCTGTTATCTATAAGCACTATGCTAACAATAGGTTTCCAGACCTTACTTATGTGCATGTGATTTGAATTCTTTGGTAAAAGTTTAGTAGAAAACCACCACTGGCTTATGAGTCAGGAGTCCTGGCTTGGAGTTCCTTCCGGCTGGGCATCAGCTCTCACTGTGACTGTAGTCCTTGAGTCTTTCTGGACCTCATGTTCAAAGACTGAATTTGAGTACGTGAATGTTACTTTTTGTCTCTCGAGACTTAACTACCTATCTACCTTCATTTACTGGGATAATATTCGAATCTACTTAGTTCTGCTGTTCCACATGTCCTTTCAAAATCACAGCCCTAATAAGACCAGGACTCTTCTGCACTATTCTTGAAACATTCTTGCATAGTTCTCTGTGCATTGCTATGTGTATTGACAAGGTTTTCAGGCGATAGGTAGTATTTAAAAAATTTCTTTTAAATCATTGGACATCTCAGTACTCATACTTTCAGTCCAGCGAAAGAAGCCAGTTCAAAAGAAAACTTAAATTTCTTTGCAGCCTTTTTTTTTATCTGCAGATGGAGCCCCTCAACCCAAATCTTAACTGGGCAGAATTTGAAGTCTTAATTCCCCCGCCCCCGCCAACTGCTTCTGCAATGCTCACTCTCAACCTGGTGACTGCCAGTGACACACGTCCAGAGTTATTTTATAGTAATAGGCATCTATTTTAGTATTTAGATGAGCTTAAAAAAAACAACTACCAATTTTGATTTGCTAACATCTCAGTGAGTTTTCTTCTTCTTCACCAAATGTGCTCTTGGAGGCATTGTAGTGCAGTGGGGCTGGGGAAGCTTGCTCAGTGCCGAAAACCCTGCGGCGTTCTTCAGCTCTTGCACACATCCTTACATGTGGTTTTGATTTTATGGTGTAAGAGGGTTCTTCACTTTTTGATTCATTTGTGGTATGTTGCTGTAGCCATCACCGTAATTAATCTCCCAGGAAGAAATCTGAAGGTTCAAGTCAGTAAAAGGGAACCCAGGAAAAGGCAGCTGAGCATCCGATTTTTTTTCCAGGTGATTCTTCTGTGCTGGGGTTGTAGATAACCTACTTTTCCCCCTGATCTCATAGAGTGTACTATGCCACTGCCCTCCCTCCTCCCTCCCTGCTCAGAGGGTGATGAGATGGGAACCTGTTACCCAGCCCAGCCAGGTTTCAGGTCCTGTCCAACACTGACCAGATGGTGGCAGCAGTTTTCCCTGGAGACTGTTTCATTTCTTCATGCTTGCAATTTATTTCTTTGCTTTGTTCATTCCAAATGGGACTTTATTAATGCCATCTTGTCACTTTTGTTGCTTTAAAAAAATATATTTTTCCCTCTTAATTTTGATAAACTGGAAATAATTAGAAACATAAGAATAGTAAAACATCCACATACCCACAGACTAAAATAAAAAATTACCATTTTGCCATATTTGCTTCATTAGTATATATATACACACATTTGTTACTAATTTTTAATAGGTAAACTGGAGCTATTTAGTTTGGTGCTATGAAAGAAGTGACGAATTATCCAAAAGGATGAATTTTACTCTTGTATAAACTCTTCTTAAATTTAAGCATTATTCTGATTAACTGATTTATACCTCAAGTCCAAAATCTTATGAAAGCAAATATTCTAGCACTTAAATACATATAAGTAAAAGACAATTTGTTTTCGTTGGAAGGGCTTTTTCTGGGCTGTGGAAATTGTTTGAAAACGCAATAGATATAAAACAAATATATCCTTGGAAACACAAGTAGTTTGGAGGGTACTGAAGATTTCCCGATGTTGACTAACTGTAGTGGAAAAAGTAGAATGGTCTAGTGCTGTTGTATGTTTTTTTTTCTTCTGAGATTATGGAATTATGTACATGATAGACATTTTGAAAAACTTTGTAATTCCCAGCTTGGGGTAAAAAAAAAAAAAAAAAGGAATGGGAAGAGCTTTATGTGTTCTTTCTAAACATTAGGGTTTTAAAGGTACAGTAAAACTTAAGCTACTCATATCTATAGAGAAGAAGTCATTTTAGGAAGCCAAGATTCCAAGTAAATGAAAACAATTACTTTAAGTGCTGGAACTTAGAAAAATTGATGTACCTATTTCTATTTTCCTGACTCTAGTAGATTTTCTGTAATTTCACTGTTTGTGACTTTATTTTTAATTTTAACTATCAAGTTATCCTGCAGCCTAGTGTGGGATGTGAATGTGCATAGATATTGATGGGCTAGCCCCCTGCCTTTCCCAGTGGCCCTGGAATTTGCTTTCTTAAAGTTCCTCAGGAATTTTCTTCCTTAAAATTTTCTTCTTATAATTTGACACAAGGCATGTAAAGAGAGGCAGGGTACTTAATGGATAGCACCCTCGGGTTTAGGCTGTGTATCTTCCTCAAGTTGCTCGACCTCTCTGGGCCTCAGTTTTCCTATCTGTTAAATGGACATTGAGTACCTGCCTCCTTAGAGTAATTTTGAGGATTATGTAGCAATACCTAAAAAGTGCTTAACATAGCACCCAGCACATAGTAAGGACAAAAAAAGTTCTAGCTGTCATTAATTTTATGCAGAAATATTTAGCAAATACACAGAAGCAGTTCCGTCGTATGTAGATATTTTCTTTTTACAATAAAGAAAACTTTAGGGTGTCAGTTCCTTACCTTGTCCCATTACTTTGGGTGAATATTATAAACCCAGTGGACCACAGGCTTCCTCTTTAATTGCATGCACTTTTTTAATTTTACCAAGTTTTTCACCGAGTGAGAAGCAGCAACCTTTCAAGAATTTTCCTGAGGTGTCTTGAAGAGCATGTGTGGTGAAGTGTCCAAATTTTTCGTTGGTATTAGAATATAGCACTTCTGCTGACAAGACATGAGGTCACAAACTCCCAAAGTTCCCCTTCGTATACTTGGCATGGCCTCTGACATTTGCAGTGTTAAAGACTACAGTGTATTTATTCATTTATTTATTTTGATTTTATTTTTATTTTTTATCTTTATTGGAGTATAATTTCTTTACAGTATTGTGTTAGTTTCCACTGTACAACAAAGTGAATCAGCTATATGTATACATATATCCCCTATTCCCTCCCTCTTGAGCCTCCCTCTTTTCCTCCGTATCCCACCCCTTTAGGTCTTCATAAAGCATCAAGCTGATCTCCCTGTGCTCTGTAACAGACTCCCACTAGCTATCTATCTTACATTTGTAGTGTGTATATGTCAATGCTACTCTCTCACTTCATCCCAGCTTCCCCTTCTTCCCCCCTCTGGTGTCCTCAAGTCCGTTCTCTGCTTCTGCAGCTCTATTCCTGTCCTGCCACTAGGTTCATCAGTACCATTTTCTTAGATTCCATATATATGCGTTTGTATTTGTTTTTCTCTTTCTGATTTACTTCACTCTGTATGACAGACTCTAGGTCCATTCACCTCACTACAAATAGCTCAATTTTGTTCCTTTTTATGGCTGAGTAATATTCCATTGTATATATGTGCCACATCTTCTTTATTCATTCATTTGTTGATGGGCGTTTAGGTTGCTTCCATGTCCTGGCTATTGTAAATAGTGCTGCAGTGAACATTGTAGTACATGTTTCTTTTTGAATTATGATATTTGTAATATGGAAAAACTTTGGTGTTTTCTGGTGCATGGTTAAATTTCCCATTCATTGGTAGTATTTCATATCTGAGATAATGCCCATAGGTTACATTCAGTAACGCTGAAGAGCGGGAAGGTGATTACAGCTGTAACCAACTGCTAGCCCTGCTTATGCTGTGTCACCGCTGGCAAGGAAATGGCTTCCTGATCGTGGAGTCCTGCTAAACACTCAGTCTCTAGGTCCTACTTTCTAACTCTCACTCACTCAGTTTCCAGTCTCCATCTTTGCTCTTTTCCTTTTTTTCCTCTTTTCTTTTCATGTTCCTGGACTTTTTTTTCTCTGCAGACACTTGGAATCAACTGTTGTCCTTAAATGATTAGGATTACTTTAATTATGTCTGCTGACTTGGTAAAAACTTGGTGTTTTATCTGCATGCCCAAATGGTTTATTTTATTTCTAGAAAGCTTATACATGTGGATTTCCCTTGACGTTTGTATTGGGAGAGGGAATTGAGAGGATGAATATTAAAATTTTTGTCCATTTCACGTATAATTTGGCATAATTGCATCAATACATCGGGCCAGATTTGAATTATGGGCTGGAAGCACACAGTGTTTCAGACCACTGGCGAGCCCATGCAGTGAAAGAGATCTATTTTGCAAATGATGCTTTTGTCTCTAGGTGCCAGTTTTAACCCAAGGGAAAAGTTTACATGGCAGGGTATAAGATTATTCCTTCCCTAATGTAACGGTGAAAAAAAAATGACCATGGTCATTTTCACCGCTAGTCTTGGTTCTTTTTGTTTTTCTTCTATACATCATACTGTATTCCCATCTTACTGGTTTTGGCTACCACTGAATAGACAATTTTCTTCCTTTCTAACCTTTTTGAATAGTCTAAAAGAAGTATTTGTTCAACGGTTCATGGTGTATATGGTGTGAGAAAAATCTATAATTGTTCTTGATTTGGACATTTCTCAAGGCAGTCAAACCCTGGATAGTTTAATCCAAGATAAATGATAGTACATTTTATCTTTGCATTTGTGATATCTGATTATGCCATTCTGCAAACGTATAAACATTTTCTTTTCATAATGCCCTAGGCCTAAATTATGGCTTCTCATTAACAAATGGTTTCCATACTCTGTGAAATGTGTGCGGGGAGCCGCCTTCAAGGAGCTGCCGCCATGGTTCACACTGTCTGGGAAAAGGGGTCATTTAGCATTTAACTCTACCTGCCTCTCCAAGATAAGAGATGTTTTATTGATTATTTACTTATGTGAACCTGAGATACAGTAATTCTACATTTTAGTGACGAAAGATGGCAAGGTAGGAAGGACAGATTAAAAACATAGCTGTGTTTTATATTACACAGTTTAATTCCAACCATATCTATATATCCTGCAGTGCCGACTCTATGGCAGTCTGAGTGGAGTAAGCAGTTAGCAAATTGTTCACATGTTTTCCCCTGGAACTCACTTAGGCAGATGTAGGAAAAAGTCTTTTACTGTTTAAGATGTATATATCACTGTAATATACACAGACAAGATGGCTATCTTCTAATGTCTAGAAAAGGTGGATATGATTCAACTAAGCTTGTGTTACAGCTACATGGGGAACAGACATCTCTTCCCCCTACCCAATGCCCCCTCCCCACCAAAAAAAGTTTTAATGCTTATGAGTTTTGGTATTTTTGTGAATAATGAATGAAACATACTTCTTTATAATCTTGAATGTATCATGTTATATAATAAAGGGAGAAAGGAATTAATCTTCTGAGAGTGTTCAAATTTTGAATCCAGATGTCTAATACATGGGCTTTGTAATAAAGAGAAACTTTTATGTTTAAAATTAACCTTTCAAAAGCTTTTTGAGGAATTAGAAGTATAGGTGCTGGTGTTACTTCTTGACCTCTAAAATCAGAGTTTTTCCTTTCTTGATCACTTCCTAGATATTCATAGTTTTCTTTCTGGACTGCAGAATCAGTGACATCATTCTGTGACAGTTTGTAAACCCACTTTAGAATTGTAGCATAATCATTGGGACATATCAGCTCTTCACAGTACATGGATTCATTGAGCAAAGGTCTTTTGAGTTCCTGCTGGGTATCAGGCATTGTGCTAGAAATAATTATTTGTCGGGCAGTAAAAACATTGCTTTTGTATTAAAAATTTTAGAGGAAAACTGAGAATTGTTTACTCAGTCTAAAGCTGCTATTAATGACAATTCAAATGCAGTTCTATCCATGTAACGTCCCTTAAAATTCCTGGTTATCAAAACGACATTTTGCACAAGTGGCGCTCTCATTTCACTTTTCTCTGAGCATCCTTGTCCATCAGAGACTCCCTTCCTTTCCTTGTCCCTGTTGGGACGGCCCTGGCTGGGCTGCAGAGCTTTCAGATGCCTTTGCTTCTTGACTGGCTATCATAGTTATAAATCTCAGTCAAGATGTCATGGATATCTCTTTAATTTTCTTTCAGATTAACTTGGAATGAGAGAATGTTGGCATGCTTCAGGGTGAGAGATGCTAAGACTATCTTTTGGGTTTTTTCCAAGATGCTACTCCCCTGCACGCATTCCCCCCCCCACCCCGCCCCCGGCCTCAAAGTATCTTGGTAAAAAGTACACCAAATAAAAATAACTATTCTTCTATAGCAATTTAGCAACAAGAGTAGTATAACATTTTATGTGCAACTTTAGAAATATTCTTTCATTCCTTCACAGGGATGAAATATGATTACTTATTTGGCACCAATAGAGAAACAGAGCAGGTGAAACATAATCCTTACCTTACTGGAGTGAGAAGAGACCTCCACTGCAGTCTCTCCACACACTGCCTAGATCTTTCTAAGGCTTAGACAAGAAGGATTTTAAAGTGCAGAATTCCCAAGTGACGAAGCATTAACATTACATGTAAATAAAGCAAGGATTTTCAAAACAAACTCCCCACTACAAATTGAGTGCACTCACCCTTAAGATTTAAAAGCCCCACTTATCGAGGCACTTGCTGTCGTGCATAGGCTCTTATCTTCCTCTGTCCTTCATCTACAGTCTGCCGGAAGCTGTCTTTCACTTTTCACAGCCTCAGTCTGAGACTATTCAGTGCCTCCTCTCCTCTAGTAATGATAGCTATCATTTATTTTCGTTTTTGTGTGCTTAGTATGTTTCAGCCTTGTGTTTTACAAGTATTCATTGTTTCATTTACTCCTTGCAACAGCCATAAGCAGTTGGAAGGGATTTTGGACGCTCATAGGCGAGGAGTTTTAAGGGAGCAAAGAGGTGAGATGAGAAGCTCTTAAAGCTCGTGTGTGACGGAACCGGGATCTAAAGCTGGGCCTGACAAAGCGTTTGATCCTCCCAGTTTCTCAGTTTTGTGCTGCCTCCCTGTCCGCCAGTTTCCTGCTTCCTTCATCTGTTACCCATCGTTGCCCTAGATGGAAAGCTTATCCTGCACCCACCGCTAGTCTAGTAACCATCTTTAAGAACTCAGATGCTTACCTTCCCGTGCTCCCCACTTTGTCCCCTTGGTTCCCTAGGTGTCAGGAGAAGGCTATGTTAATGACAAAGTTGCTTCTATTTCTTTACGATGACTCCTTCCATTTTCTCGCCATTCATGAACTCAACCTGTAATGAGCACCAGTATTGAGCTGTAAGGAAATCTGGGTTGCAAGCCATATTGCCTCTTTTCTGCAAGAGGAAGGCCTGCTTCTCACTTCTGGGCTTCACCTTTGCCATTGTTTCTGACCACAGTTATTTGACAGTCTCCTTCTCTGTAGTCTGCTACATCCATTTTTACTGCTTTCCCCACATTATCACCGTGTCCATAGACATTCGGGATCTGCCTTCTCCATCTTCCATTAGCTGCTGCTTCTCTAAATGCAGCACCAGTAGGTACCATGTTGGTGACCCATGCGAACATGTCCTTGAACCCATTTTCTCCTTAATTACCTATTGAAGTGACTCTATCTCAAAACCCTTCTAATTCCTATTCCTCAAATTTGTATCTTCTCTTGCATACAATTTATATGGTTTAATCTTTCCTGTCAATTAATTAAACTTGTTCTTTGACTTTGATAGCCACAGGTCCTTAAATTTTTTTTTTTTTTTGGACTATCAACATATTGGTAAACTTAGAATTCTGACTGAACTTATGGTCATTGCCTTAGTCCATTTGGGCTGCTGTGACAGAGTATCACAGACAGGGTGGCTTATAAAAACCAGAAATTTATTTCTCACAGGTCTGGAGGCTGGAAGTCTGAGATCAGGGTGCCAGCACAGTCAGGTTTGGTGAGGATCTTCTTCCATGTTGCAGACAGCCGTTTTCTTTTTGAATCCTCACATGATGGAGAGAGGGCTAGCTAAGTCTCTGCCTCTTATAAGGGCACAAATCCTATTCTTGAGGGCTTCACCCTTATGACCTAATAACCTCCCCAAAGCTCCACCTTCAAATACTATCACACTGGGATTAAAGTTTCAACACATGAATTTTGGGGGACACAAACGTTCAGTCCCTAACAGTCATCTCCAGACTGGTGTCTTTATTATCCTAATGATTTTCCCCTTTGACCTTTTGTGATGCGAATCTCATGCTGCTAAATGGGGCTTGGTGTGCACTTTGCCCACAGGTGGGGTTTACTACTCCATGGAAACCTTTTTCATCATTTCTCCAGGACTCTTTGTTGCATTCCCTTTGACAGTGACTCTTCCAAATGTTTTTCTGCAATCTTTGATCTTTATTCCATGCAGTCTCTTATCACTTAGATAACAACCTTGCCACTTAATTTACTGAGAAACATCAAAGCTATCCACTGAGAGCTCACTAATCTTTACTCTCATTTTCACCATATTGTACCTTTCTGTTACGTACCCTACACTTCTTGAAAACTTCTTTTAAAAATGTCATCCATCCTTTTACATTTGTTTTTTCCTCCTATTTCAGATGAAATGGGGCCTGTCGCTTCTACTTGTACTTTGATCCTACATTCCCTTTTCTGAGCTTTTCTCATATTGGATCTGTACCATTTGTATCTTCTGTCTTGCATTCCTTGACACTGTCTCCTTTTATTTTCAACAGTTTTTAGGCATCCTCCATATTACATGGAAAATAAAAATATCCTTTGATTTTTACAGTCCTTAAAATGTACCTTTTCTGCTTTTGCCATTTCTTTCATTGTTTAACTTCTTGGGAAAAAGTCATTTGCAATCCCCGTAGGATTTTTCATCCCTGTCACACATTCAGGGTTTATCTGATTCTAAACTGTTGCAGGGAAACAAAACCTGATTTTAGTTCATGCTTTGGGGCTCTCCTCCTAAATTGCTTGATAACTTTAAAATCTCTCTGTCAACAAGCGCTGTGCTTTCATTTGCATGCTGGAGAGCTCCATTTTCATGGCCAACTTGTACCAAAAGTGAATTCTCTGTACCTCCTCCCCCAGTCAAAACTAAACCAACAAAACCCACAACGTCACTTACCTTGCTCATCACTGACTTTGCTGTTGTTTTTAGTGATACCTCAGTTCTCTTCCCCAGGGTGAAAATTTTGGCTACATCTTCAAATATTCTCTCTCCTTCAAATCTCCACCCTCATCTATGATCAAGACTCGTTAGTTTTGGTTCATGATGAATCAGGTCCAAATTTTGGCTTGCCAGTGCTCCGGCCAAAATCAATATTTTAGTCATGATTATTGCAAAAGTCTCTTAACTGATTTTCCCCCCCTCTATTCATAACCCCCTCCCTCTAAGTTTTACACATCGAACTGGATTAGTATTTCTATTACTACTCTTTGATCATGTCATTTTCCTGCTCAGGTTTTTAGGAACTTCTCAGTAACTGGAGGCTAATTTTCTTGCTCAGTGTGATATTCCATGTTCTGTTTGGTATGGACCCAACCTACCTTTCCAGCCGTCTTCTGACCCAACCTACCTTTCCAGCCGTCTTCTGAGACCATTAGGCATTTACTCTGTGCTTCAACCGAAATGCAGGACGGGTTGTTCCCATGCATTTGCTCACGTGGGGTTTTTTTTTTTTTTTTTTTTCTCTGTCTAAAATGCCTTTCTTTCCCCTTACCTCCCTTCTGTTTGAAGTCCAGCCCATTAAACCCAGTTCAGATGCATTCAGTGTTCATCCCAGTTGAGAAGTTAGTGGATTAAAGCAGGAAATTCCAATATGTATGTTTATAGCACTTACTGCCTGTTAGTAGGGTAGGTGATCTAATGCCTGTTCATACAGCCTTTTTGATTGGATGTTTTTCAAGGACTTCAATTATGTCTTCTATTCTCCTATTCCTCAGAGCCTTCTAGCAACAGGTGCTCATATTATTTTCTTGATTAATCCCTTGTTTATATGATTTGTTATTTGGCCAACAGTGAGAAAGGGTAAATGTGCTTGGCAGCTTGAAAGTCACTGGGACTCTCTTAAGGTTGATGGGAGGCGAGAGGAGCTGGGCCGGCCCAGTGTGGAGGCTGCATGGATGAGCTCAGACCTCTTCACTACCAAGTTTTGTTTTTTTTACTTCGGAAAGGAACCTTATGATAAACAATCTTTCAAATACTTGTTTTATTCATTTGTTTTTAAATACACAGGAAAACACACTTGAAGCACTAAAAGCAGGCTGCCTGCGTTTGAATCCTGGCTTTATCACTTAGTGGCTGAATGACCTTGGGCAAGATAATCTCTTCTGTGCTTTACTTTTACTCTCTGTATAATTGGAATATTAACATATTCATAACATCTTTATAAATATTAAATGAGTTAATGCATGTAAAGCATATTAAACAATATGGCAAATAGAGTATTCTCAACTGCTGATAATTAATATTACTACTATTAAGCAATGAGGGAATTGCTGCAAGAGAAAGATGTTAGAATTTGTTTCTAATTAATTTGCCAGATTGTTAATGTGCTATGATTTTAACACATAGGATAAGAACCCTTAAGATCTGGAAACTCTTAAAGTATGGAGAACAGTGAAAGAGAGCATGAATGGCAATGTCAAGGAAAATTAAAGAATCTAGCCTCGTATTTGTTTGGTTGTCATATACACCAAGGGACTGAGCAACTGACTTAATTACTTAAGCCATTCCAGAACATGGATGAGTATGTGACACCTAGTAGACACTGAGCAAAGCATAGATCCAGTACTTCCTAGATGCTGGTAGTATAAAGATGAATAACACATGGCTTTTGTCTTGAGGCTGCTCAGATTTATAGGATAAACTGTTAAATAACTATAGCTCAGTGTCAAAGTGCTGTGGACACAGGTATATACAATGTGCCACAGGCTTCTCTGCCTCCTCTTAACAGAGGACGTTGTCAGAGGAGCTGAATCTTGGAAGTGGTCAGACTTTTACAGAGGGGACAGAGCAAATCTTTTGGTATAGATTTTAGCATATTTTAGTAATGTGAGGTGGGGTTTTGTTTTGTTTGCTTTACCAAGATCTGTGAGGACAGCAAAGTGCCAGTGGTGGTTTACTTGATATGAAGAGGATGCTATTTATACCAAATATTCTGTTTTTTTGTTTGTTTTTTGTTGTTAAATAAAATCTTTGCTTTTAATACAAACTTGTAAAAAGTTGCTTTCTAATACTTGGAGGACAGTATGCACAGATTCACAGGATGCCCTTGTATCTCTATCTTTGTAACATATTTAACAAAATCAAGAAAAAGTTTTCCATATTAGCCAGTCCATGGACTTTGTGGTTCCTAAACCTGATAATGTTGGGAATAATCTGGGGAGCATTTAATGATGTGGGAGCCTGGGCCCCCCTCCAGATAAACTGAAACAGATTCTCCGAAGAAAAGCTCAGACTCTGCATCCAGGAATCACAGATGTTTAAGAACTATGGGAGAAACCATTGCTCACTGTAAGCTTGTGCTGTTGACATGGAAACTACCCATTGTGTCTGTAATACTAATTTATACTCAGAAGTGAGATGAAACACAGTAAGAAGACAGATTTGGAACTCAACAGAAAGTATCATGAAGTCTTTGACTTGTACTTACTCAGTACCTTCCTTTTCCTAAGAAGCAGCTACAAGAGGCAGTAATTTGAAGATAACAATATAACTCAGAAAAGATAGTTAAATTTCTAAAGTTCTCTTGCTATTGTCAGATACTCAGGTAATCATTTGGTCTTTTGTGTCCATCCTATTATTTTCTTGGAAAAGGATCTAATCTTGTCTCCCCACCCACTCCTGCCCCCGCTCCCCTTTTTTTTTCCTCTCCCTACTGAGCAATGGTCTAAACTTGGAAGGTGTGTTTACCTGGAAGGAGTTTTCAATAGGTTTCAATTATTTAACATAAAACACGTGCATGTTATGGTTGGGGGACAAGCAAAACAATGCTTGGGGGAAAAGTTGGTAATTTCATTCAAAACAGGAAGAAAATAACACTTAGCTTCTGTGTAGGAGTCTGCTTGGTCATGTGAGGTTATTGCAAGATTAAGTGTCCTGTGTACACATGCACATTTTCTCTAAACTTTCTGTTGAGGACATTTCCCACGCTGACCTTCATGTGGCTTTGGCCATAGCCTGGTCACAGCAAATCTTCCTCTGATGCTACTGTGACCCAATACCTTCTCTGCTGGGCTGCTGCAATCATTATTCTGAGCCCTACATAAAGTGGAAAAATAAACATTAAAAAACTTTTTTATTTTGAATTTTTTCTGTCAAACCACACATAGGGGATATCCCCCCCATGTTTACTGCTCAGATTCAACATGTACTAAGAGTATGCATATTATATACGCTTCATCTGTTCTTTTTATTTTGTACCTGATAAAGTATTTTAAATCAAATTTCAGACATCATGTATTTTACCTCAACATACTTCATCATTTACCTATAAAATGAGGTTATTTTATAACCACAGTGCCCTTTCCAGAGTTAGCAAAATTAATAATTCTTCAGCATCATTTAGTCCCTACCACAACCAAATTTCTCAGATCGTCTCAAAACCGGCTTTTTATAGTTTGTTTTTGAATTGGGAAGCTAGTTTGGGAAAAGGACATTTTTTAAGGGTGGTATTAAAGACACGTGTAAAGAATGTTTCATTCCTGATGTAGTTAGAACAAGTGGGGGGAAAACCCAGAATCTTATGGGATTTCTTAAGTATTTTGTGGCAGGAACTAATGCTTTCTCTAAATTTTCTGTCCTTAAGGAGCACTGTGATCTATCCCCTGAGAATGAGCGACCCAAGGCACTTTTTAAACACTGTAAACCACAGTTTCTGGTTTAATGAGAGATTACGTTTCACATAGCATTCTATGTTGGTGCAGATACAGTGATTTCATGTTCTAAAGTTAGTCCTGCAATTACCATTTTGATTGCTCTTAGAAAAATGCACGCAAAGAATACTGTGACTCAGCGAAGGGTGTTTCCAGTGGGTTTTCGTTTTTAGCTCTCCAATTATGATGGAATTGCATAAAGAATGTTCAACTTAGTGCTGCATTTTTCTGCTCCCCATGCCTTGCTTTCTGCGCATCAGCGCCAAGTGCATCTAGCCTCCTTTTCTTCATCTTGTTTTTGTTTGTTTGTTTTTTGTTTTTTGTTTTTTAAAGATTAACAAGGGTCTGAGAAGCACAGTATACAGGTGAATGGTAATACAGGTAATCTCTAACGAGAGCTGCTTCTTAATGAGAAGTAAGCTATCTGTTCCCTTGCAAATACGAAGATTCGTAAGAAAATAATGAGTCCAAAGAAGTCTAACTGTGAACATAAATTGATGTTCATGTGGTATCTCAGTCCGTGAGGTACTTGAAAGTTTGTATGGCAAACATGAAGGGACACTGAGATGGGAAGACATGGCACCTGCCTTCCAGGCATGACTGTCTTCCAAGGGGGATGGAAGTGGGGCTTGGGGAAGAATAGTGGTTTGGAGGGGATGAAGCTGAAGTCGGGGAGGCTACCTAGAAGTTCTTGATGTAATCTCAGCACAAGTTGATGAGCAGTGGGACGAGGGTCCTAGCATTGGGTAACAAAAAGAGATGCTAGAAAGATTTAGAAGTATAGTTTCAACTTGGTGACTTATTGGATCTGAGGAATGAAAGAATGGGGTGACCAAGAATTTGTGCTGTGGCACACAATAAGATATTTACTTTGTTTTTGAAAAGGAACATGCAAATTGATAGGGGGAGGTTGACTTAATTTTTTTTTTTTTTTGAATTTCAGTACCTTCACTTTGAAATCATAGGCACCCAAGAGGAAATGTTCCCTATATGTCTAGGAAATGTGGCCAGGACACAGGATAGAAATGGAAACTACTGACCAACCCTCATGTGATAGAAACTGTATGAAGGTGTCAGTGATGAAAAATTTAAGTGCCCTTGAGAAGTTCATAATTTATCAGGAATGAAAATGAGCAAGTAGGTACTCAGAGGGATGGACCGTGTGTGAACTATGCAACTATTAAATATTTATGATTATAGTTAGGCCTATGTGGTACAACCAGTAGATGTTTTTTTTTTTCCTGTAACTTCCTCTCTTCTTCCCTGTTTTGTTTACCTTTTTAAAAAAAATCTTAATGTTAGAGTTAGGACAAGAGTGTGAAGGGCATTTTACTGAAGTCGTTGAAAAGGCAGGATCGGGGCCAGAACTTATACTTGTATTATATGGCTGTGGTCTAGTCACAGTTCCTGGGCTGGGGCTACCTCCTGTACAAGCTGTGTGTGGGTACACGGGGTGACAACCTCTCCTCCGTCCCCTCCTGCCCACTGACCTCTGCCAATCTGCGCCACCGTTGTAGCTGCTGGGCCAGTTGTGTGATGAGTGAGGTGTGGGGCACCAATTCTGTTTTATTCTTTCACTTTTCTTCTCTCTATTAGTGCCAGAAATTGGAGAAGCTGGTTAATTACTGTCTACGAAAGACAACAAATAAGCTTGGCAGCTTGATGGGTCTCTTGACTGAAGGCTGCTTTTTCCTCTTCCATTAGCAGAGAGCGGGAGAATGTGGAAACAAAGTCTGCTAACCAGAGGTTCAATCTTTAGGATTCCCAGTGTCCGTAAATATTTTTACATTTTCATTCATGGTTGATCTTGAAATTTTAAAGTATAAAATTTTGGTCTTTTATTCTCTGATGTTTATGTCATTTCTTATTCTCACCTAGGTGACACTTAATACTTGTATTCCTCTTGTTCTGAAAGGGTGTTTGCAAACGTAAAAGATTTGGTCTCTTTTAAAATGGATTGACAGTTTATTCTCTATTTTCCAAAGTGCACACAGTGTTTTAATAATCGGTAATAAACATTACAATTTATTTTTTCAAGTTGGTAGCATAATAAGGCCATTTAGTTACACCACAAGAAAGGAAAGCGTATAATGGACTCCATCTGTTTACTCTTACAACTTCCTGAGTCAAGTTTTCTGCACCATGTAATGGTGATGCATTAGTGATGCAAGATCTTTGGGGTCTTTTAAGTACCCTCTTTATAGCCATTATTTGAAGAAAGATTAATCTGGTGGTAGGTTCAAGCGTATAACACCATGACATATAAAGAGACTGGTTCAAGTTATGCTAGTTCCAGTTTGAAAATGTAACTTAGATGCATATCCTGTGAGATACAAGAATAATTTAACAATGGAATTGGTCGTGTCTGAAAGAACTCAATAAATGGGAAACATTAATTCTCTCTCTGATAGCATAGTCATCTCGGTCCTCAAAAAATACTAACACAGGTGTATAATCATCAGTGGCAAAATGCTTCCCAGTTCTTCAGGGACCCCATGCAAGGATTTCAGTGGAAGATACACTTGATAAAATGTATCCCATTGTTATACTGTATCTTTAGAAGGAAGAAAACATTGACAGGAATGTGAAAAGAGCACCATTTCATAGCAAGGAATGGCTCTCCTTGTTACCTTCTTAAAAACATAACTGATCTTTCTCAGAGTTCTTTTTGACTTGTCTCACTGGTTGAATTCATAGCCCCTCACTGGGATTCCCACAGGAACTTGTGCAGGCCTCTAGCATAGCACTTACCACAATGTATTAGGAGACATAGGACAATAAAACTGAGTAGGGCATGTATAAGCCAGCAGAGGAATGACTAAAGGATTGTGGGTTTCACTTCGAGTTAATTTGTCCAGTTATGTCTGGGCATCACTGGCAGTCACCATATAGCATCCTCCATCCTGGCTTTCCTCCTTTACTTAGACAGGACTAGTCAATGCCTGCGGTTCATGAAGTCATCTGGAGGAGCCTCACCACGGCCACTGCTCAGGACAGTGCAGGCGCCCGGCAGGATCAAAGACTCTCACTTCTGAAACATCTCAAGTTGCCGGCCTGTAGGGTCCTGGAGCCATGCTGGCTTCCATGCGGAGGCAGAGACACTAGCACCCTCCCAAATCCCAAGCTCACTTTGGTTGTATAAATGAATGCTGCGTGGATCTCTCCATAGTCTTTTCAGCCAGCTCATCGGGCTAGGATTTCTCACTCTTCTAACTTCAGGAACTAAAATCCAGTCCAAGGGCCTTGCCGGCATCACAAGCTTAGCCGTCTTGTCTTTTTATCTGTCCTAGGGCCCTCCCTTGCAAAAGTCTTCCCTTCATCTCTGGTACCAAGCAAAACTGATATGGTGCCGGGGAAAGGGTAGAAGGGTCATTTCTCCTAAGTGTTTGAACTCCAGCTAGAAGAATTTAGATAACCTTGTTAAATGCATGTTTGTGTTCTTCGCTGGACTTTGAATTCTACAAGGACCAGGACTGTCTTTATTTTGGATCCCTGGCACTTAACACAAAGTTAAAGAAGTCAAAGTTAATTGGGAGAAGAATTATTGCAGTGTCTTGGTAAGACAATAGTTTTCACAACTTATTTCAAGCTGGAATAACTCGTCAGTACCCTCTGCTTCTCATCCATTAAATAATATTAAATATGTAAATATTCTTGTTGCTCAAGTTCTATTTCAAGATTCCCTTTTAGTGGAAAAAATGTTTAGTGTATCTTTTATTTCCCTTGAGTCATCATTGTTCTGAGGAACTCTGATTAAATGTCTCATAGATGCTTTGCAGTGTAAGAGTTTTGTGGTTGGTAATGCTTCCTGAGCCTCTAAATTTGTAGCCAATTAAAAATGATTCTTATGGTCTGTTTTTCCCTCTTTTAGGTGTGGCATATTTGAGTATAGGGTGTCTGAGCTGTTAATTTTGTATGTCCACAGGAATTTTCTTTCAAAAATATTACTTTAAATATTACCATGGTATTTAAATTGATAACAGCCAAAAATATGCTAGGCACTAGCAACAAATAGTGTCTGATCTGTAATCCTTACAACAGTCCTTAGAAGAAGGGTTGGCAAACTTTATCTGTAAAGAGCCAAAGAGTAAATATTTTAGGCTTTGTAGGTCATAAGTCTCTACAGCAACTCCTTAATTGGGGGGAAAAATTGGGCTCCGATGTTAAGAGATTTACCCGAGACCACCTTGCTAGTAAGTACCAGCCCTAGGATTTTTTTAAACTGAAGTGTATTTGCTGTACAATATTATATGAGTTACAGGTATATAATATAGTGACTCACAATTTTTAAAGGTTATACTCCACTTAGTTATTTTAAATACTGGCTATATTCCCCGGGTTCTACCATATATCCTTATAGCTTATTTTATACCTAATAGTTTGTACCTCTTAATCCCCTCCCCCCTTCCCTTAGTTTATTCTCTATATCTGTGAGTCTGCTTCTTTTTTGTTATATTCACTAGTTTGTTGTACTTTGTAGATCCCACAAATAAGTGATCTACAGTATTTGTCTTTCTCTGCCTGACTTATTTCACGTAGCATAAAGTGACTTCAAGCTGCTGTACTTAAAAAAATCGATAGTGAGAGATTAGTATCTACTCACCTGGTTAGGAGCATCTGCTACATGCAAGGCACTGTGCAGTGTGCGATGGAGATGACAGAGGCCCAGTTACAGGCACCTACAGTTGAGAGGGGGTGGTAGTTGATAAATAGCATTCCTTTTCTGTGCCCAAGTTGTGAATGATAACAAGAGATCAGGGTTTTCAGATGACAAATTAAATATCATTTTTGTTACTGGTAAAGCTGATGCTCGAGAAAGTGGCTTTGATGTACAACAAAAATGAATTTCCTAATCCCATACCTTGGATTCGGACAGGCCCATCCAGCCAGGCATACCATGGAGGCCCACTTCTGTAACACTTTGGCAATGCAAGAAATTCCAAACAGGAAAAGATGGAGAAGCGTGCTGGTCTGCAACGCATAGCTCCTTTTCCCAAATCTCCACACACAGAACTTTCTCCCCCTTTCTCGTGGAAGAATTAGTGAAAGGGAGGAGAACATGCATAGTGTTATATATACAGATATTCCCCACCCCCACCCTCTCTGAAGAAGGAAACACCAGAAATGGGGAGTAAGTGACCCACCTCTTGCTCCCCAACATAGCACAAGCGCCATAGGAAGACAACAATTGAGCTGCTCTGGAATTTATAGTGGAGAGAAATCCAGGATTGGAGAGAAGGAAACGTTCGATAGAGAAGGTAGCATTTGGACAAGCCCTTGAATAATTTTCACTTAGATACATGGAGACAATGGGGGTCGTATGAGCCAGAGAAAGTGAATATCAGAAGCAAAGGTGCATTTGGGAGGTGAAGAGGTCCGTTGCTAGGTCACAGAGCTAAGCATGATCTGACGTCCTGATTTGCCTGAGACACTCTGGTTTTCAGTCCTAAAAGTCTAGAATCCCTCAGTCCTGGACAAACTGGATGGTTGGTCTCTTCAGTGTCAGACTAGGAACTTGAAACTTAAGTTTGCTGGATGGTACAATATACAGAAAGGCTACCTGCTCAGCAGGTCATTGAACTTTTGGTATGTACAGTTACTTCCTCAGGGGACCCACTAGGCTGGAAATAAGAAGTGAGAGGCCATAGGCTATCAGGAGACATTGGGAAGCCACTGAAGAAGTTTTGAAGGGTATGAAGGTTACGCTGAATCTTAAGAGTATGCAAATATACAGAAAGGACTGTTGAATATAAAACCGGAGGAGAATACATTAGGGAGTAAACTGAAACATCAGGGAGGATTCTGTTTTTGAGAAGGATGAAATCCTAAAAGAAATATGATCCCTTTTAATTGTTCCTATTAGGCTCTGAAAAGAGCTATTTGGAAACGACTCCCTAAAACTCCATCCATTCTGATCTGTCCATTCTAATGGATAGTGGTGGTATGATGGAGGTGTTCGCTAACACAATAGTGGTAATCATATTGCACTATGTAAATGTATCAAATCTACACATTGTACACCTTAAACTTACACAATGTTTTATGTGAATTATATCTCAATTAAAAAAATCTAATGGATAGTGGTGATTAGGAATGAATTGTTATAATTGAACTCATGGATTTTTTTTTTTTAATGCAAGCTCTCTACTCTTGTATTTTCCTGGATAAAAATGCATTGATGGGTGCATTTCTAGTAAGTTCCTTGAAATTGCTATTCAAGAATTGCTTTATTATCATTATTCCTACCAGATTGACCAGATTGGTAATTCATTTGGCAAAGCCCGTGGGGTAAAGCTTATATGGTGGTTTGTTGTTGACACTGAAATGGATGAACCAGATGTAGATGTTATCTGTTTAAGCATCTAGACACAGTGTCTTTCATTCAACAAGTATTAGTTAATTAGTTGGATAACATCCTATACTGAAAAATCTAGGAGGAAAATGCAATGTTTTGGTATGCTAGTCTTTTAAAATGATAAGCCTTATTATCTAAGAAATATCAGAGGTGGTTTTCATGATTTACTCAAAAACTCCAGGAAATAGAGAAGTGAAATAGAGATCTGCTTCACTGGAAAAACCAGAAGTAGTTTTATAAAACTTCTTTGTATTAATTGCTATCATTTTTATAGGTAATTATTATGTTAATTATTTTGAAATGGATTGGTTATTGTTTCTTCTGCCTAAACTTGAATTTTTATATTGTTTAAATTACTTTGAAATAATTTCAGACATAGAAAAGTTTAGAAAATTGTACAAAGAAATCTTATATACCCTTTACACAGATTCTTTAAGTGCTAATATCTTACCACACTTCACAACTGCTATCATATCTATTTTCCCTGAAATTGTGAGTAAACATGATGCTCCTTATAAAGACATCAGTGTGTATTTCCTAAAAATAAAAACCTGATTTATAATCACTATACATTTATTAAAATAACAGTATATATCAGTGTTATTTTCTGGTTTATAGGACTTATTCAAAATTTCCCAATTGTCCCACTAATGGGTTATGTAGTAAAAGAAAAAAAGTCTGTTTCAGATCCAATCCAGGATCATACATTGGTTTATGTTTCTTTATTCACCTTTTAATCTGGACCAATTCTTCAGCGTTTGTCTTTCACAAAGACAAACGCTTTGTCTTTTTGACATTTTCGAAGAGTACCGGCCAGTTTTTCTGTATAATATTCCTCACATTGAGTTGTTGCCTCATGGCTAGATTGAAGTTCTGAGTTTTTGCCAGTGGTATAACGGAAAGGATATGTTTTTTGTTTGTTTGTTTGTTTTTTTCAGTGCATCATGTCAGGAAGCACATAATACTGATTCGTTTCATTTCTGGTAATACCAATTTTGATCATGAAGGTATCTTGTCTGTAAAGTTATATTTCTCTCTGAAATAAGTATTTTGTGGGAAATGCTTTGATGCTATATAAAGTGTTTTACTCACCATACATTTATTCAGTAGCTTTAACTAGTGCCTGAAATGATTATTACTATGGTGATTCCAAGTGGGGGGGATCTCCCAATTCCTATTTTATTTTATTTTTTATTTATAAAAAATATTTATTTATTTATTTGGCTGTATCGGTCTTAGTTGCAGCAAGCAGGATCTTCATTGCCATGTGTGGGATCTTTAGTTGCGGCATGCATGCAGGATCTAGTTTCCTGACCAGGGATCGAACCCTGGCCCCCTGTATTGGGAGCGCAGAGCCTTAACCACTGGACCACCAGGGAAGTCCCCTCGTTTATTTCATTTTCATTAGTTGGAATTCTGCGAAGAAGAACTTCTCCCTCATTCGTTCATTCATCATTCATTCATAGCGGTATAGATTCATGACTTCCTATTTTCTTCTAGGGATTATAATCTGTCAGTATTTATTCTGTTGCTCAGATTTTCCTAGATCAGGCCACTGGGAGCTCCTTTAAACTTCTGTATTTTGGGCATGTTCCCAATATTCCCTGAAGACATCTTTGCCTTCTGGCACAAGATGTCTCAGGCTGATTTTGTACTTGCCCTGACCCTACCTTTGAATGAGCCATTTCTCCAAGAGGCCATGGCTCCTTTTAGTTGAGAGTATTTAGAAAACAGAATCTGGTTGCTAGGTGTGTTTATTGCTGTTGAGAATGCATTACTTCTAGACCTTCTCAGCAAACAAAGCTAGAGACATGCATGTGTGTTTGTGCCTGTGTGTATACACATGTATACATATCTATGCATGTATAGTCTATCTCTATGAACATATTAAAGGTGACTTCATGATGTAGTGGCTTCCAGTTCCAACATCTCAGGGTTCATTCTAGCATGCTCTTTTTCCATATTTCTAACTCTTTTCTAACAATGAAAAACCTCTCACCCACAGTATATTTACTCATTCCTTCAAATGCTAGCTCATACCACTGTAAAAAGGAAATGTACTCAGAATCAGTATTTGTTTACAGTTCTCTTTGTCTTTAGCTTACGGATAAGCAGTCAGAATCCTGTGTTCAAAAGTTACTTAGATTAGTTCCCCTCCCACTTCAGTGCCGTTCTGTTCGTTTAATATTCAGTTAGATTGTTTTTTTTTTTTTGTTTTTTGTTTTTTGTTTGTTTTTGGTGGGACAATTTCCCTCTTCCCCATCCTTACTGTATTCATTTATTTTTTGAGTATGTCAAATATTAACAAGATCATGAAGGTCAGAACAGTATAAAAGAGGTATATGTACTTCCCACACCCTACCCCTTCTAACCTATTTACCATCCCCTATCTTTTAACGTCCATTTCACCTGCCTACTGCAGGTAACCTATCTCACTAGTTTCTGGTTTATTCATCTTATGTATCTTGTTGCACAAGTGAGCAACATTTTTAAATTATCTTGTTTACCTCCTTTTCCCTGATATCAAAAGTAACATGCATTAGATATTCTGTTGCACTTTGCACTTTGATTTTATTTTTTTAACTTAACAGTACATTCTGGAAATCACTCCATGCCAGTTTAGCGTTCTCCCTCATTCTTTTTTACGGCTACATTGTGGCCTGTTGTGTGGATATACCATAATTTATCCACTTACTTTTCTATGTGTGGACATTTAGTTTGCTTCCAATATTTTGCAGGGACAAACAAGGCTTCAGAGAATAATCCTGTACAAGTGTATTTTCAGATTAATATAATTTTTATTTCATTGAAGCAACTTAATCTAAGCCTTCTCCAGTTTGTCTTTGATGGAGAGAATTTTGGAGTTATGTATGTATTACCTTGTTTTTCTTCCTTAGGAAGCATCCTCAGTGTATAAGATTGTTAAATTCTCCTACTTTTAAACACAGAAACACACCATATTGGGACTATACACCATGAAATTTCAGTAATTTAATTCATGTTTAATGTGTGGTCAAAAGCGCTCTTATGCTTCCTGGCTTTTTATTATCTTAGGTAATCTGAGCTGCTTCTAACAAGAGGTTCTAAAAGAATTTGGGGAACTGGTTTTATAGCCGTAATTGAGACACAGCTCTGCATAACTCCTTCCATCCACCACTTCCTCCTCCCTGTACGGGATACAGGCCTTAAAGACCACAAGCAGGGCCATGTGCTTTTCTGAATTAATAGTTGTTCTTTCATTATCAGTAGTCTCCTAAACAAGGTACTTTATAAACTCTTGGTTGTCTACTATCTATTACTTGTGACCATAACATGATCTTCTATTAAGCAGAACTCTCTATATTGTGGATTTACAAATAAAGATGTTTAACAGGCTGCTCTGTAGCACTTTTACTATTACCACTTTCCTGTTCAACTGTCACCACCTAAGAGGGAGCCAATCGTAATTTTATTTGTACATCCTTTCTCTTAAGTGTTCACATTCTGCTGGTTTCTTAATGTCTAATCTAAAATCAAAGCATATCATTTTAGTTCAGATGCCATGTGTTGTGTTTTATCTGATCCTCATGCACTTGAACTCGGGTTTCCTTGACAAAGACTCTGTTGTTTCTGAGTTGATTGACTTTAACCAGAAGCTGGTGCTTTCTAAACTTCGTTTTTGAATGGGCTCTGGGGGTAATGCGGTATGCTCCTCTGGGGTGCTTAAGTCCTATGCTGTTTTTCTTAAGTTTGAATTTGTTGCATTTGATTAAAGTGATGTAATTTTATTCCTTTGCAGTAACCATGAAGAAGAATTGTTCTCACTGTTTCTGAAGAGTAAATTAATAAATAGTAATGTGAATACAAAGGGAGTTTAACTTGAAAATTTGATTGAGTCATTTCATTGTAAGGAAGCAATCAATCTGTCTCCTTCATTTCTTCTTCCTCTTTCTCTCCTTTTCATTCTCACTTTAGTTATACATGTTATGTACAGGTACATCCTCATTGTTAAGGAAAAAAAGAAAACGAAAAAAGAAAACAAAGTAAAAAGTGTCTCCCATTTTCCCTTTCATTACCTTTCTCTAAATACAACTATTATATCAATTTCTTATGCTTTCTGTATGTTTGTACCCTCACACCTATAAACTCTCAAAGTTTGGGAGCTTGAGGATGAAGGGGACGTGTTCCACTCCCCAAAGGCAAGGGTGGGGACTTTAAGAAAAATGTTGCTAAATTTTATTGCTACTGTCAGAAAGGGGAGAACGACCTTTCCTTCCATTGTTGGAAGATGCTTAGGCAGTAGACTGTTGCTGTCCCTCTATCTGAGGAAGAGAAAGAAGACTTCAAGGTGGAAACTGCCTCTTGAAGGCAGAAAAGATGAAGCCTGCATGTTTGATTACAGGGTGGATGAGACTAGGGATTATGGTCTTGACGGGACCTTTATAGCATGGTGGGGAGGGGCCAGTTAAAGCTTCTATGGGGGGAATACAGTGTGAATACAGTGTCAGCTGGAAGGTGTGGTAAGATCTGAAAAGGGACCTACTAAAGCCCAGGGAAGTTGCTATGGATATTAGCCCCTCCCTGATAAGGTTCCTGTTGATGAAGTTGATGTCATCACTCTTCCTTCCTCAGCCCATCGGCAAGGAGACCATTAAGGCCATCCAAGGAGAGGGATAAAAACCTCATCCTTTAGTGGAAGACATGCCCTTTTCCTCTGTGGCACACTGGGGAGTTATGTATCCAACCCCCGTGTACCCCAGGTTGTTGGGGAATTAGACTTTTCCTGCCTGTGTGTGTGTGTGTGTGTGGAGTGGGGGAAAGGCTGTGGCTTTATATTCAATTTAAATTGATGTTTTAAAATAAAAAGGAACAGGCCTTAAAAATTCAAGAACTACTGTAATAAATTTCATCTTGCTTTCATATATGGAATCTGCTCAGCATAAGTAGGGAATTGATACCCAACTGGAAAGTGTGCGTTCAGGGAAGCAGAAGAAGGCAGCAGGTTTGCGGGGAGGGAGTTTATTTACATATCCCAGTGAGTCAAACTGTCTTAGTAAATGGGTTAATGGTTTGTTTGGCAAAGAGATATAATTGATTTGCTTTTCAAATCTGTGATCTCTAAAACATTGCATATGATTGTTCAAAACGATTGAGACCAAACCTTAGAGATTTTTCCGCTTATTATTTAATGTTGCACTAAATTTGACATATCATGAATACATAGCTCATTAAATTAGTTGATATGTTTCTGGAGACCAGGAGACTTATTTATTTTCTAACAAGCTAAGTAAAAGGTGTGTGCACTAAAACTTGTTAATTGAAATGCACTGCATTTTGGCAGAATGTTCTTGCATAATAGCAAACATCTATACTAGATGCAAAGCACTGAGCTGGACTCTGGGCACATCAAAATGTACAGGAGGTGATACCTGCCTTTGAAGAGCCTACTGTCTACTGGGGAAGACATATAGGCAGCTGGTTAATTTCATCATAATGTGACAAATATAGTAATAGAAGACAGTCCAGCATGTCTGAGGGCCATACTGTAGTGGCCCTTAAGCTCTTACAAGTGGTTCAAGTATCAGAGACAGCTTCCTGGAGGGGGTTGCACGTTCCTTTTAAAGTTGGGAAATGGTAAATTATTTTACTTATCATTGTGTCCCTAGTGTGTGTGACATAGGGAATAATCATTAATATTTGTTGAATGAATGAAATAGAGCCTGATATGAGACTTGAATAATGAATATAAAGTAACTAGAAAAATAAGGGCAGATGAGGGGGTGAAGGTATTCTGGGGATGGATGGTGAAGAGCGGAAACAAACACGAGCGTTTGGGGCTGGTGTCTTGTGTGGAGTTGAGGTATAGCTCAGAGGTGAGACTGGGCTTGTGAATTTTTAAACAGGGGAAGTGTAGAATTTTTAGTTAATTTTTAAGTCCCTCTGAAAGTTTAGTGGAGAAAGGATTAGATGGAGGTGAGAGTCAGAAGCATGAAAGTATGCAGGCTGGTGGAACAGCCTAAGTTCTGCAGGGAGCAATATGGTAGTAGAAATGCAGGAGAGGTTGGAGTGAAGGATGTATTGGAGAGTGAAGATTAGTAGGAGTTGGTAACTGACCGTGGTGAGGAGATGGTAGTCTGGGATGGATGTAAGGTTTTGGTCTCTGGGATACAAGCAGAAGTCTCCTGGATAGGGCTTCTGGAAAAGCTGTTGGTCTCTTATTTAAAAACAAGAGAGACCCGACTGGCATTTACCCTCCTCCCTGCCTAGAGTGCCATGTAATGAATGCCTCCCAGCTACCAGAAGGTCTGGGAAGTCAGTCTGTTTGCCAAGCATATTGCCTCCCATATTGAAGAGAACTGGGATCCTGAAACAAGGGTAGGCAATTAACTAGTAATGTCTGACGTATGGTACGTTACCTGTTAGTCTTCCAACCACCAGTGTTAAATACAAAGCACAAAGCCTATTCTTTTAAAGAACACTTTGAGAAAAAAGGAGATTACTATATTTGCAAGAAAAATGCGGCTGTCATATTTTTAACATGCACTCAATCAGCAGGTGCTTTGGCTCTTCCTAAGAATAATTATTGTTCTGATCACAGAGAATAACAAAAAATAAATAAAAAAGAAAGGAGGTGATTGTGGTCTTGTTCACCCAGCTTGAAACTTTCAAAGGAACATTAGAAGCAGCATGTAAATGTGTGACTGTTATTTTGTGGCTCAGACCAAAAGGCTGAGGGAAGCCCACAAGAGGGAAAGGCTGACATGGAGTGTGGGTCAGCTTTGCAGAAAATGCAATAAAGATAAAAGGTGAAGGGTTGTATGGGCTGTATTTTTTTAGATAACAAGAGTCAATGTTGGGTAGTTCACTATAACATTTTGAGTTGAATTCATTTTGGTAGGCTTGAAAATAGAGGCTATGAGGTCCATAGACCAGAAATAAAATAATAAATCTTCTCTCAAGTTTGCTTTTATATACACCTCTTTTGTATTTACATTTAAAATCTATATTGTATTGGCTACACTTAACTATACCACCATATGTCAGTTCTCAAAACTATTTCAAACATATATGCAATAACATGTGTAATTCTTGGGCTGGCATAAAGTTTGTTTTCTTAAAGTATGAATTGTTAATTTGAAAACCAAATGCACTAAAAGATCATGGAGGCATGAAATTCAGAGTACTGGCACTTTTAGATTCTTGTTTTGTGGGAAAAAAATCTTCACATTTTGTGATACATGCATTTGTTTTTAATGCTTTACCTGGATTTTCTATCACGTCTCTACCCCCTTTCCATTTCTATTTAAGACTTTGAGACATCTTGGCAAAGAGGAACAAAGAGAGTTAATTCTTACTGAATATGAAACTCCTTAGGCCTGGATAATGTCTGTATTTTTGCTAAGTCTGGAAAGACATAAGTTTTAGCCAACACTGGAACAGCTTGAGAAACTATTGAAATCATACATGTATTGTTTTGTCTCTTATGTAGGAAAGTACTCCTGTGTGGCCTGGTTTTACTTGATGTGGTCCTAGTTAACCTGGTTGGCTGCTTGAGGTCTCTTGTGTTGACCTAAGGGAGGTTTGGGAAATATTGGATAATATACCACAGTGCAAGAAGGATTTATTACAAATGCCATGTGTCATTAGTATAGGCATTCTTGTAAACCCAATATTTTATATAAGAACACATCATAATAACTTGGATTCACCCCCTCGTTTCCCCCTGAGTAAAATGAGACCTCCCTAAAAGGGTTCAGAATGAGATGAACTATGTGTCTGTCTTGAGACTCCTGCTTTCTGCCAAGATTTAAGTGAAGTCCTCTTTTAGTAGGGAAATATAAATGTGAATTAAGGGTATACTTTTATCCATAATTAAATAAAAACATGTCAATTAATGTTTTTTTTCTCTACCTGAAATAAATTGTTCAATTGAAGGAAGATACTGTACAATAAGACCTGAGATTCTAAAGTCTTTTTGTTACTTTTTAAATTGCCAGCAGTTAGAACTGGAATTTGAATATTGTGGTACTAACTGCTAACAGCCCACAGAATATTAACATTTAGCTGTATGTTTGTTTCTCTTTGACTTTTTAAGTGCTATGTAATTAAATCTTTAGTTTGTCATTTCTTCTAATTTAATTGCATACATTTGAAATTTTTCTGATATATAGATAAATTATTCATTACTAATATTACAAGGAAGCACCACATCCTTTGGTTTTTTTTGTTTTTGTTTTTGTTTTTTATCAAAGTTATACACACATATGGTTTAGAGTCAAATAGTTCTACCAAGGTTGTTATGAAAAACTACTGTCCTTGTCCTAATGCCCTCCTTCTAACTCTCCCCAGACTACTTTCAACTCTTTTAGAATCTTTGGGTATTTATGGTCATAACTGTTCACGAGAGGCTTTTATTGCTCCTGCTGTACTTTTTAGTCTGGGGCATTATCTGTTGAATTCCACTATGGGAGATAAGGATTTAGCTTACTCTCACTACTTCCCTCCCTCACTACAGACAAGCACGCTTCTCCTCCCTATCCTCCCATATGGTTGTAGTGTAATTTTGGGAGGATGAGTAACTGGTGTTTATATTCTTATAACCATGCAAACACAGCTGAGTCACATAGTGTGTATATATTTATGACATTTTGTTTCCTGCATAACTTGTCGTTTTCTCTGGAGATGGTTTTTCCTTTATACATGCATCCCTAATTCAACTCTAAATTCTCTTCAGCTTGCCTAAATCTCTTCCTAGTACGTTAGAGTATATTAACTATTTTATTAATTTTATTCTTTTGAAGAAACTTCAGAGTCTCTGACATGGTACAATCGAGGCTGATTGCCATATAGCCTGCTTCACAGATACCATCTTGGGATTTTCCTTAACCATCCTCTTGGGGATTCCTTCTGCCTCTAATTTGTGTTTAATATGCTGTTTCCTAGGTTCCATCTTTTACTTTCTTTCTTTCTTCCTTCTTTTTCTTTTTTTTTTTAATTTACCCTCTGTGTTTGTGGATCATGTCCTTCAGCAACTTGCTGAGAAAAGGTAGATGCAATATATGTTTGGGGGGGCCCTACATTTCAGAAAATGTCTTTATTTTTCTTCATAGTTACTGTTTTGAGCACTCCTGGATACTTTCTGAAGACTTTCGATAGCCATCTCCTTACTCTCACATTTCAGCCTCAGGCAGGGCCCTCCTGTAGTACTAACCACGTCTAACTCTGTTCATTTCCTCTCTGGTTCTTCTCCAGCATCCAGGTGGGTGGTGGAAGTTAGGAGCATGTGCTTCTAAGCTTATAGAAGGGTATCTTTCCTTTCTCTGCATCCCACCTTCAAAAGTTACCATGGGTGCCCATTGTTGGTATTTTATTTTTCTTTGTGATTGTCAAAGAAAACTAGAGCTGAACAGTAAAGTGGTAAAAGCAGATTTTATTTAGGAACTATTCCTATAGGACAAAAAGAGAGCTCAGTTTAGAACTGGGCTCAATTTTAAAGTACGTATCAAGTTGGGAATTTTGAAGATTGATGATCAATGAAGTCTTAATTTTCAAAGGGTATACAGGTTCTACTTTTGGCTTCCAATACTCATCTCTGCCAGATGGTAGAAGGCCAAGCCACAGAAGGGGAGAAATTTTAGGATAAGCTTTGAGCTTACCTGAGAAATAGAAACAGGCAGGTGAATTTATGTTCACAGTGGTGGACAGGTATAAGAGAGAAGCCCCCCAACACCATCAGACAAACCCAACAAACAACAAAAGAAAGAAGGCAAATTATAAGTATGGGAATTTAAGTTTCTGGTTTGTTTGCTTCTAGTTTTGATGACGGGTTACAGGATCCCTAAGAACTTTGACTGAAGTCTTAAATCCTCAGGAAATGGATTTTGAAATCAAGTGGAGAGCATTCTCTTATCTTTGAACAAATTAATAGTATACCCACTCCTTGTAATAGACTGATAATCCCCCTGAAAGATCTATTATGAAATCGGAGAAGATACAAGGAGTCCAAAATGGTCATGACAGAAGATGGCTGCCCATGGGGAGAAAAGAAAAAACAATAGGGATCTATGGACACAAGTGCTGTGAGGAGATATGGCCATTTTCCTTTTACATCATGGATGATGATAATAATATTGATAGTAAGAACACTCCCTTACTCGAAGATTTGGTGAGCAGTAGGACTAGAAAATATCACCTTACCGAACTAGTTAGAAACTTATGGAACTGATTACTCTAAGAGGAAGTAGGGGTGGAAAATATAAATAACCTCAAAAATGATTTAACTAAATTTGTGGATGACAGCTCCATAATGGGTTATTACAGGGAGCTAAGATGTTTTGGGTACACTCCTAACCTTTGAGGCTAACATCAAAGAACAGCCATTCTTCCCACAGCATGTCCCTTGGTGCCATCATCAGAATCCTGGACAGGAAGGAGCGTGAGTCTGATCCAATGTGGCAAGACCTATTAGACTGTGATCTGTGCCAGATTTGTGTGGGTTGTAAATTTAGGGTAAATTCCAACGTGAGGGTTGAAAAATCGCAATGAATGAAAACTTGAAAACCTTAACGTTTATATTTCCTAGTCTTTGTTAATTCTTTATATAGGATACTCTTAAAGTTCACTTTTCAACTTTTTGGAAGATCTCTTATTATGTAGCCTTTACTTGACTAAGGTGGTAGTTTGTGACCTAGTAGTTTCCCATCCTGTAGGTTGAATAGGGTCAACTAATAACCTTGGAAAATAAATCTTCCACCCTTGGAATTTCTTTTGCACATTAACCCATTTTCAATTTGCACTTTAAAAGTGAAGGAATAAAATGGAAAGATGCTACTTTAATTATGACTTTTGGTTTTTCTGATAGAAAGATATAGAAGATTCCCCTTTGAATTGATTGTCATCTATGTATAGGGAAGCACAAAGGTAGTTTTCGTGTTTTCAGGTACAGAGATTAATTTTCCTTATTACTTTTATTTTGGAGGGGGGGTGCTACATTCAAAACTTGGATCTGAATGCCTTAGAGCAATGTGTGGGAATCATGGGGGATCTTGTTTTAATATGGATTTGGATTCAGTAGGTGTAGGGGGAGGCCTGAGATTCTGCTTCCAGGGTTGCTGATGCTGCGGGGCTGAGGACCACATTTTGCACAGCAAGGCTTGAAAGGACTACTTGCTGATGTAGCGCTGTAGTTTGTAAAAACAATCTTGGTTTCAGCTTTCCCACTAAATGTTTTTGGAAAGTTTAGGGAATAATTAAAACAAATAACTTATATGAAAACGATCCACATTCTACACTTATTTGGATGTTGAACTAATCTAGAAATTCCTTCTTTTTCACCTATTCTGAATTCTTCCTGTCTCTCTTTCCTTTCCTTTTTTCAGTATTTCCATTCGGTATTGAAAAGTGGGGACTAAATGACACAAATGTTTCTTGATTCTATTAAACTTAAACACACACAGACACATACACACACACTCAGTTCTGTGTACTTTGCCTAATTACTGGCAATAAAACTCAGTAAAGGGATTTAAGGCTTATGAATGTTCTACTTGGAGGAAATTGTAATTAAGGTTATTAAGGCCTTTGGGTTTCTGTGTGTATTTTAAGCAAATTAGGATTTTCATGTTTTTTAAAGAGACAGTAACTCCTCCCTGAGGGGAATTGTCCTCTGTGATGGTGTGTATGCGTATTCAGTGCCTGTGGTGCAAACAGCACCTGGCCCACTTTGTTCTTTCAGGTGAATCGCTCGTGTACGTTAAGGATTTCTTTTTTCTCAATTCCATATGTGAAGGTCAGGATGACTAAAAGTTGAAACTAAGAAATGCAGAGAAATAGTCCATTGTAATTTGCTACCAAAATTATTTTTAAAACCTAATTATTATTTTAAATGCTTTAAAACATTTTAAGGCAGAATAATGGTCATTTACCTTTTATTTCCAAAATAGCTTTGTTTTCTATTAAAGTAGTAATATGGGTTCGTTACAAGATTTTATGAAGTGCCAAACCATACACAGAAAAGGATGGACTCCTTCTCCCTCCCTGCATTACCACCGTTAATGTTTCTGCACCTGTATTTCTAAGATACTTCTCTGTGTATACGTAGAGGGTAGAAATTTCCTAAGACATACGCAGGGGTGCCGCAAAGTCACTTTATCTGCTAAGCGTGAGTTTAGTGTCTATCTTGAAGCCTTGTTCTTCTTGGTAGTGCAAAATTAATCCCGGCAAATTCATGTACTCTGTCAATCAAGTGTTTTCCCATGTTCATCACCAGACGAACTCTGGCCTTCCCCCCTTCTCCACCCACCCGCTTCTCAGCAAGGCTCGCATCAAGTTTGGGGAGAGAAAGCAGTGGAGGGCCTCTGTCACCCTGATGACACTCTCCACCTCTGTGCACAGTTAGCATCCGTCTTGACTCTTCCATGTCTAGCCCTGCACACCCCCTGCCAGGGCCTGAATCCACGTCCACAATGTCTGCGTCTTCTGTCCTGACTGTGAGGCTGTGCCTGTCTCCCTCTGCCGCGTCTGAGCTCTTCTCGAGATGTGAGGTTATTTTGGATGTTTTCCTAGACTGCTTTGGGCTTGAGAAGCCTTCTCAGGCCCTTTCTGCCCCAAATGCCTCACTCTCATGTCTCCATCCTGTGACTCTAAGTGTCCAGATTAGAGGCACATACCTGGACACTCCTACTTTCTTAGGTTTTCACATATCTTCTGGTCTGATTCCCTAACTTGTCCGGATAGGGTATGAATATTCTTTTGTGCAACCATTCCCCCAAGGTCAGGGGTCTTTATCCTGTCTGAGCAGGGAATTGGCTCTGATAGTCTTCCAGGCTTATTTAGGACAGAAACTTTTTTTCTTTGTGAATTTTGTGTCTCCTGTTTTTGAAACTGAAAACTCAGTGTCTCATAACACAATGAAATTAAAGGAATGGGAAAGTTTTGTTTCTTCTGAGAGTTTTAAAATCACATTTAGAAACTTAAAATTTGAGCATTTGTACTTCTTTGAGAAACTCTTCCCTGAGCCAGTGAATTCCACTTGTATGTTTCAATAAAGAAAAGCCTAAGGACTAAGAATGAACATAAAAGAAAAATAATCACTTAATACTCCAGAATATCATGCCATTGTATACGTGTATGTGTTTTTAGAGTCCTACATTGTTTTTATAATCGGCCTTCTCACATTTTTCTATATGAAAAAAGCCTTTTTGCATGTTAACTAACATTGCTGTGTATAATGATCTTAGAAGTCAATATTTTAGATCTAATGTAAATTATTCAGTATTTATTGATGGACATTTTGGCTATTTACTATTTTTTCACTATTAAAATGAATGCTGTGAAGTGAATTGTGTATCTTTATGTATCTGCCCATTTCTTTCCATAGGATTCCCAAAAGTGACATTGCTGGGTCAAAGAAAAAGTACAATATTGCTAAATTATACTCTAGAAGATTTGTATAAATTTACATTACTGCCAGGATTATATGAAGTTGTCATTTTCTAAATGCTTACTGATAGTTTTTAATCATCAGTCTCCTAAACTTTAATATATGATGAGGTTGACTGCTTATTTTAATTTGTGTTTTTTGTCACCAGTGAGGTTGAACATATTTTCATGCACATTATTCCATTTCTTAGATCAATTTTTAATAGTTTGTTTATATTACCTATTTCCTCTCCTAAAAGGACCATTCTCCATGTTGATCTGCAAGTATTCAGTATACAAAAAATCTACCCTTTTTTGTGTGTTGCTATAATTTTTTCCAGTTTGTTCCTTGTTTAATAAGTATTTTTTTTGCTGTTTCTGACTTTGTCACACAGCCTTTCAGGAGATTATTTTGCTTTATTAACAAACAGGCAATAGATTTGAAAATAGGCAAGTCACTTTACAAAGTAATTTTTCTATTACATATGTGTGAAATTTGGGTACATTTAAATATGTTTATAATAAACACTTGAATCTAATTTTGGTTTTCACTGCTATTACTTATATAATAACACTATTTCTCTTTATGCCTACTGCTCTCTACTAGGCTATAGTGAAAAAGCTGCAATTTCATGATTATTAATTCACAGAAAGAAAGTTGCATTGGTTTGTGAGATGACGTACACCTCCCAGTTAGCAAGTGAATTGAATGTTAGGAAAATGTTGTTTGTTACAACATGAACTTGAGTGTCTTGTCTCCTTTGTGGATGGTGATCCCCGGAGGCCAGGTGGCTGCTCTGTGCATGGAGCCAGTCATGTGCTAGACGGTGGGGAGTGAAGAGCTGAAATGGACAGGGCATGTTGGATGGGGGCAGCTGCCATACAGTTCAGTTGATGGTTATCATGCAGGAATGTGGGCCATACCATCTGATTATTCAAGAAAAGGCAAGAAATCGGAATTTCCATAAAAAAACTTAGAGGGAAAAATATGTTGTGAGTAAAACACAATACCTCTATAAACTGCATAGTTCATGGCCATCAGGTGGGAACCTCTGCTTTATCTTCTTTTAAGGCAGAACTGCTGTATGTGAACAGTGTCCTCCAGAGCTGCGTAGTATATAGCTGTGTGCGGTGGCCCTAGAAATGCTTCCATACCACAATGATAGTGAGAAGACACCAAATGCCTCATAATCTCTGTCTCCTGGCTCCTTAGTTTCCTCTTCTGCTAAAAATCCTTTTTGAACTATGTTACCCTCAGAGTACTGTGAGAAAAAATGAAAAGAATAAAGAGGAAGAAACAGGTTTCTACAATATCAAGTTCAGGATCCTTGAAAATGAAATTGGAGACTTAGTGATGTCAATAGATATTTCTAATTACTTTGTCAAGAGTTCTAGACAGATGTGTGGTCCCCATTTCATCACGTCAGGAATGAGGCATGAGGCAGTTTGTCCCGTTTTTGGTGATACTCAGTTTGATCCCTTGGTTAATATGGATTCGGCCAAATCTCTTGGTCATAAAGGCAACCTTCCTCTTTGGAATTAATAAGTCATCTCCTGGGTGATATTGTTTCCCAATAAACTTTCACCTAATGGTGTTAGGATGGTGACAATCCCTGCCTGAATTAACTTGTCGTATTAATGACTGCAGAATGGTGCATCTAATTATGTGGTCACAGTCATTCAAAGGCAGATTGTAGGATATGCTACAAGACAACTGGCTGGACTCTAAAAATCTCAGTGTTAAGAAAGACAAAAATTAATGGGGGAGGTGTTCTGAATTAAAAGGACTAAAGAAACAAATCAAATGCAATGCACAGTCCTTCATTGGTTTCTGGATAGATGGAAAGACATTTTGGGGATGGCCGATGAAGTATGAATATAAGCAGCATATTAGAATTATTTTACCCATGCTAAATTTTCTAAGGTCTGACAATGGTATTGTGATTATGTAAGAAAATGTTCTTTTTCTCAGAAGGTGCAAGCAGAAGAATTTCATGTGGAGTATTGTGGAGTCTGCAACTTACTTATAAATAGCTTACCAAATATGAGACTGCTATTTCTATATCTTTCTGTCTATAGATCTGTGTGTATATAGACAGAGACATAGATATAGCTGTTGATATATAGATAGAGAAAGCGAGGGAAATTGGATTTTTTTAAAATAATGAGGTTAATTTTGATAGGACTTGTTCTTAGTGATTTATAAACACTAAGATAGGTGTTTGTAATAATTATTTTAAGCTGTTAGTGCTTACAACCCTGATGTCCTAAAGCCTCTTCTAAAATTTGGAGTTTTTGAAATTCAGTTTTCCCAACTTATTGAAAATCAGACATTGATTCATCTCCCTTCTTTAAAGCCCTCCATTTTTTTTTTTTCAGGAATCAGTTTCTCAATATTGTAAAAAATAAAGATATATTTATTATGGTCTTCTTGCCTATCTTATATTCAATATTTTTTCCTTTGATTGTGATCTTTTCCCTTTTTACTTTGAAGGTCTTTACTTTTTTAATAAATACAAAATGAAAGCAGAAAATAAGTTTTCCTATCTCTTTCATCTGGTATTACCTTATATCTTAATAATTGGACAACAATTTCTTCTTGTTAATTTTGCTCTAAAAAGTTTCCCACAAACCTTAGGAAAATTTAACCTTCTTCACATTTCTTTGTGACTAACCTGTTTTTCTCCTGAATGTATCCTTTTGTACACATTGCTTAAAATGTTTGAATTCATCAGAGGACTTCCTATGAAACCTTATTGAATTCTAATAGAATATCATTGATATCTTTTCCCATGGGGATAATGTAAGTAGATTCTTGTTTTGAAAATATCCTCTTAATTCCTATTCTAACTTAGAAATGTTGGCTGCAAAGCCAAACCTGTATCTTCCAAACTTAAAAAGAAAATCCATCCTTAAAGTCTTGGATTTTACTTCTAGGGCCACAGTTTCTGTATATTCTATTCTTTTAAACCCCATGGTAATATCATAGTTTCCATATTCTCAGAAAATTCTTCCTTGTATCCAAGTTAAGTATTGAGTGGCTCCCTTTGCTATTTTTGCTGTTGTCTGAAAGATAGATTGTCAGTAAGATTGGCCAAGATTTATCAGACAAACAAGGACAAAGAGTTCAGCATCCCCTAATCCTGTGCAGACACCTGTGCACATACAATTCCTCTCCTTGGGATATCCTCCTCCAACTGGCAAACTTCTGCTCCAGGACCCAGCTCATCTTACCACCTGTTTCTTAGCTCTTCCAGGATAAATCAGATCTCCTCCTTCTCTGCCCCTATGCACATAAAGTGCGACTTCAAAAGCACAGCACGTTAAGGGGCTCTCAGTGAATAAATCTAGGATAAGCTGAGCACAAATTACAGTAACAGATGATAGGACACTGAATAAAATCTGCAGTTCGCTACTGATATAGACAAACAAATGAAGGAGAAGGGAAAGTTTTTCCTAACATTGGAACAGCCCCTAGTAAATACAGAAGAATGATGGAGTTAGAAAATCACCTTCGATAACCGTGAGAAGAATAGTTGATTTAGGCAAGGATTGTCAATGGATGCCAAAACCAGTGTGTGGAGGTTTGAAGAACAGGAGGTGTATATAGTCTCACTATATCTCCTCAAAAATGTACTTCTTATAGAGGGAAAAATAGTGACTTTATAGTATAGAAACCTGACAGACACCACCTTAGCCAAGGGATCAAAGTTCATATTGTCAATAATGCAATCAAATACATCATGTGCCGCTTGACCTGGACAAGAAAAGGACATAACATCAATTCTTACATAATCCCCAAAACGTGAGATGAGTCAGCCAAATAGATGTTCTGTAAGTAACTGATCTGTTTTCCAAAATTTCAAGCTCATGAAAGAGGAACTGTTCCAGATTAAAGGAGACTGTAGAGATAGTTCAGCTTAATACAATGCATACATTGGATGGAATTCTGGTCTAGGAAAAAAGTAGATGTAAGAGATGTTGTTGGGATAATTGAAAATTGACTGGGGGTTAGAAAATAGTATTGGACCATAACAATGTGGCAGATATTATAAGACAATGTCCTTGTTTTTGGAAATACATACTGACTGAAGTTTAGAGATATTCAAATGGTTCAGAAAAATAGTATATGCATACGTTTACATACACATGCATAAGTTTAGGTATCTATATACACATCTATGTCTGTAAACATGCATACGTACAGTTTTGCCACTTTTTGAGAGGGACCAAATGCTATTTACAGTTTTCCAGTAGTGTATATGCAGTTTGCTTTTGGCTTCTGAGACTTGGAAGGAGTGAAGAAGAACTATAGTTAGTGAGCAGGGGCTAACTGCTCTCAAACGCTTTGTGTTCGTCTGTCAGTCCGTACTTCTTCACTTTAGTGTATCTTTAAAGTCTAGTTTTGCTCATTTGGATGGCGTACCGAGCCTTTCTAATTACATAGGTATGCTTGCTGTGTTACTTCAAAGGCTCCTTGTCCAGGACACGATTTGTCTTCAAAGACAGTGAGGAGAGTGGCCCACTTGGCGGAAATTGCATGGTTTGGGGGTGATGTTTTTTCTTTGAACTTATCAATTGGATTAAAAAGTGCTGGCCTTTTGCTGTACGTCCAAACAGTTAAAGACTTTCCATTTATAATTTTGAAGATTTCTCTTTAACCTCTGCCAGAAGAAACCTGTAACTCAGTTCCCCCCCCCCCCCCATTATCCTTTTTGCTGTATCAGCAGTTTGACTCTGAAGTGCTGTTGTGGATGACATCCTAATTTTGTTGTTTTATGAGACTTAATGTCATCCTAGTTAGGTTAGGAAAGAATTAGTATAGTACTCTTAGTGACTAATCATCAAAAGGAACTTTGATTATTTTGCTGTAGCTAAAAACAGAGCATGGGGCAGTGAGCAAATTACAAGGGTACAGCCTAATTTGAAAGAAAGTTCTCACAGTTTTAATCATGGTCCAATGCATCTTTTTCCCTAGGTGCTGTACATATATCTCTTAATGAGGAAATTAAAAGCATGGCTTTTGAATTCAGAGGTCAGAGCTGGATTTAAATTTGTCGCTAACAAATCGTATGACTTTGGAAAGGTTTCCTGAACTCTCTGATCTGTTTATTCACTTTTGATAAACAGAAATTATGAGTAATAAGCATTACTTTCAAAAACTATGAAAGCATGTAGCCTGCAACCTGTTACATAGAATGTTCCCCCAAGTTCATTTTCTTCTCTATCCCCCTCCCATTTTGACTTTTCTCTTTTTCATTTCTTCTTGTTCTGGATAGACATAACTTCTTAGAACAAGAATGGGTAAGCAGCTGGATTTCAAACTCTGTCTCAGGGATTGATTGCTGTGAAGTTAGCAAATTGACAAAGAATGTTAAAACAAACTGTTCATAAATATTAAATACAGACAATTGATTTAAAAATTACTGAGAACTAAATCCTGTGTAGATCTGAAGATTTAGTAGTAAATCATTCTGAGTTTTGTTAGCATATGTAATATTTTACCCACAGTGACCTACAGTGAGTATAATAAAGATTTCACTTTTTTTCCATCATAGTGTATTCCTGAATAATTGTTACATAATAATGCTTGTCAACCCTAAGTGTTTGTTAGTGTGTTTTTCAGTAAGGCAACGTAAAAAAAATTTTTTTATTATCTTTGTTTGAAGAGACCTTTCTCTACGACACTGTAGCTAACAGTGTTCATTCTCAGTTTTAAAACACAGTGGTATAATCCATGGGAGTTTCCACATCTAAAACACATGGAGTCTTTAATCTGGTTAGTTATGACACTGGTGGTTCTTGAGGGCTGTGTTTATGACACCAAATAAGCCATCCAGTTGGCTTTCCACTTATTGTTTTAAAATTAAAATAGTAAAATAAGCAAGAGTTAGTTTCTATTCTGGGAAGCACATGGTGCATGAGGGACAGTTGAGTCACTTGTACAAAATGAGAATTCCATCCTATCCTCTAACCTTTTAAAAAAAAACAGTTTAATCTTAAGACAAGAAGGGGAGTTTTTCCTATAGGCAGTTGGGTAGGTCAGACACTATGGCACTTAGGTTACAGTACTTAGGAAGCATGCAGAGCTATTTTGAAGTAGTGTTAGTATAAGAAGTATTTAAGTACTTTATAGAATAACAATCTGGCTGTTTATGAGCAGTTTGTTTTTTTCTCTTTAAATAATTGGCTTATCTCCTCGTGTAAACATGAGACCATGTGAAAGTGGTGGTTTCACAATCTTTGTGGATGTATATGTTTAGATCTGCTCATGTTGGACTTACCATGAGCACCAACATTCTGTCAACATTTCCACAGGGTCTTTTAAGTATGTTGTGAAAGTCCAAGCCAGCCCTTGGCATCAGTCATCTATACTACACAGCAGTTTCTAGCCACGGCTTAGGGGATCCCACACATTCTAACTTTAAACTTACTTTTCTTCTGGCATTAAAACAGTTTTATGGAGCAAATTTTTTTTCTCTGTCATGGATTCAAGCAGGTGGCTTATTTTATACAACATAAGATATGAATCTTCCCTTGTTTCAAAACATGATATATCTTTGGGAAATGAGCAATTTCAAACCATCTTATATTTTTCTCTGACTTCAAATAATTAATGTTATTGGTGTTAGCAGTTGTAGAAGCTGAGGAGCTTATGATTCCGGTATTTTGCCCATGTTAATAGTTTAGTTTGGGGATGGGCATATTCTGATCCTTAATTGTACGTATTTCCCTGTTACCTGTCAGAGTTAACATCTAGTATAGGAATATGCATTAAGATTTTTGTGTCAGTTTACAGGAGGAGTTGGAGGGGGAAGAGGAATAATTCTTACAGGGCTTGGCTTTGACAATGAGTGTTAACTATGAAAAATACTTCACTATTTGGGGAATTATATATGCCAACTTGAGGGCTCACAATTTTAACTTTTAGAGTCTATACATAGCTCTTTTCTTGTGTCTTTTTACTTGACATTGGGTGTTAATGACTTTTCAGAAACATGTTTCTAGGTCCCATTTAATTCATTCCAATTCTTATGTTCTACTCGATGCTTAGTTGATCAGTGCATAGAACTGGCATGTCAAAGAGCTCATTTCAACTTTTCTCTGTGGTGTCGAACCCTGAGGATCAGGACCTGATGGGTGACGATTTAAAAAAACAAAAAAACACCAACACTTAAGTACCTTGCATTGCAATGTTAAGATGTACATTCAGAAGCTCTTTTGGGAACTCTCTGGCTCCCATTACGAGGTGTGCAAACTGCATCAGCTTCAGCTGCTTATGTTTTGGGGTGAAATATGTTAAAGGAGTACTGCTTTGTCTCAAGGTAAAATGTGTTGAACCAAAGTAATTTTTCCTCTGATGATTGCAGTGACTGCTTTAGTACACCCTTTCAACTTCCTCCAGTTTTGGCTGACTCTCTTGAATATTAATGATGACGTGTTAAATTAAAAGGGGAATGTGTTTATCGTGTTCTGGATAAGCCTCAAACAGACCCATGTAAGATTCCATCCACATTTATTTTGCAACCATATCTTAGTTTATCATCTTTCCTTGTCCTGCCCTTATTGAGTATTCTGGCTTCCCTGAGACATCTTAGTTAATTCATACTTGAAGCAAGCATGACACATGCCTCATACAGGCTTTCTGCTTCCTTGTGATGTGTTTGAAAAAAAAAAAATCCTGTCTGGTTAACCACACTACAGCGATGGTTAATCGTGGTTGTAAATGTACTTCTGAGGTGCCAATCTATGAGGATTATGACGCACGGGGTGCTAGCACTGGAGAGTAATTAGGAGTTACAATTGTGGTCCTTTTCCTCATTTTTTGTAAAGATGTTAGTACTTCATGTGTTAAACCTGTAACTACTCAACTTTCTCCCTCCATATTTTAAAATCTCCTTGTAGCTTTGAGTTTTTATACAGTGAGATACATATTTTGGTTGGAGCAGAAAAATCATCTGATTAAATTCTTTCAATCCTGATGTCATTAAGAATATTCATCTCTAGAGATGATTTCAATGTTTTGGGAGACAGAAATTTTTAGAAATATTATTTTCCTAAGGAATACTTCTGAAGATAAGGATATATACAGTCTTTCATTCCTAATTGACATGTTTTAGGTGGATAAACAATGGTATTAATTATCAAATGATAACATTTTCAGGCAGCCAATTAATATGGGTTTCTCAAAGCTAGTACTTTGAGAAGTTAAAAGTTTTGTAAGCCTTTTTCCTAAAAATATTGGTATTAAAGGACTCATGACAAAAGATAAAAAGAGATTCTGAAAAAATGTGGTTTAATTCTACAGGTTATAAAATTTTGGAATTTTTGGCACAAGTTTACCCTTTATTCTCAATTTTTTCTAGACTAAATTCATGTTATTTTCACTCTAAAATTAATGGACATTTTAGAAGCATATCTATCAAAGCTTTATTAGCATTATTAATTTTAACATCTCTTCTAAGGCATGATTATAATGGTGAACTTCTAGAGGGTTAAAATTTGTTGACTTTGCATCAAAGATCAGATTACATACTTTATTTCTATAAATACTTACAATTTAACATACAACTAAGGATAGTATCCTAAGATATGCATTTCTCCTTTTGGCCATTTCTCATTGTGTGGCTCCTTCATTCATGACCTTGATTGCTTAGTTGAGTTTGTGCTTGGGAGTATACATAAGTACATGGTTTTTTTAATCCCAGTGTTGCCAAGCTCTAGTGGGAGGATCTATGCCCAACGGTGCTTTGTATAGGATCTGACATGCAAGTTCCCTGTTATTGATGCCAGAAATAGGGTTTTTGTTTCTAAATATATAGCTTGAATTGGGGATTAGGCAGAGATAAATAGTAGCAATTTTATGATAAGATTGATCAATGAAGCTGAGTAGTTTTTCTGTTTTTAAAAAGCTGTTGAACTTGTAACATTATTTAACCTGCAAATATGCAGTGAGGCTAAGATGCCAATAGCCCATTGTTCAGTCCCATTATTTTCAGAATTAGAAATCTGTACCCTCTGTCAGGAATGGATGCCTTCACCTAGCAGGAATTGAGATTTCTTCTTGTTTGGCAGGGCTTTCTCCAGAAACAGGGGAACACTTTTAAGAAGTATTGAGTGTATTAGAAACAGATGGACGTTCAACACCTACCTAAAATGTTCTCTGGAATAAAATGTGAATAACTGGGTTTGATTTAACACAGGATCAAACTTAAAATATCAGGATTTATAGAAAACCAAACTTACTTTGCAGTTTAAGAGGAATACAAATCAGATAATTAGAGTTAAGAGTGAAGAGTTTTTACTTATGCTGTTTTTTCTCCTTATATACTTATTAGTGATATAATTAATTGTTTACCTGGTTTCTGCCTCATGATTTTTGTTTTCTATAGTCACATATTCCTTTCACTGTCAATGAGATATGTGTGGATTTGTGTTAGTATCACTGTCTAACACTTTTGGAGGATTTTTAATGTTTTATGTGTTATATTTCATCTTTAGAATTTGGGGTGGGTCTAGATTTAGAAAAGTGTTTTGGTTGGAATCTTGAGGCTCTGGATCTCAGCAGGCTTTAGGGTTGGAAAAGTTGAAGCTTACAGGGAGAGCAAATAAACATGGTCATCAAAGCTGGGAATTAAGATCTGTTTATTCACCTGCACACTTGAATTAAATCTCATAGAAATAGGCAGAGCCATTTGACTTAAGATCTTGACAAAATAAATTACTCTAGTCATGTTTAAAGGTCTATTTTTGTGTGGTTTTAGATGCAGAGATTGGTGTAGTCACCATATAACGGATGAAAACTTCTTGTTGAACTAAGCTGTTGATTTACAACATAGAAGTGACTAGGATAGTCGACACTGGGCAATGGTTAATTAAACTGAAAAGTCTATTTAAGATTTGAGGCATGAAGCCTTAAATTGCAAAAATTACATGTGTTCTTGTCCTTCAGCCTTGAGGAGCACTATTGAAGAAGATTGGGGGAAGGGAAGAGAGAGCACTTAGGTTGGGTGTGGCTCACATCACTTGTTTTAAGAGAATTCCTCCCGTGTAGGGTTATAAAGATATCTTAGATATGGACTCAGGTAAGTATTCCCTGTTTCATTTTCATTAAGTCAGTTGAGGTTCAAGTAAATAAAGCAATGCTTTTATTGATTTTAAGAATACCTTTTAAAAAAACGTAGAGTACAATTTGTTGACTCTGAAATCTTTGTGGTCAAGATGAAAGTTGACTTCTGATACATAAAAACAAAACAAAACAAAGCCTTTAATTTATGATGATTCTCTTAGCTCTGTAATCCTCTTTTCTCCATCTTTCCTACTATGGAGTGTGATTGATAGTGATAAAGAGCTCTTGGTTTAACTTTTGAACTGAAAGTAAGTATAGCTTCAGTTTTACTTTGTGAAGACTGTGGTACAGAGAAACTTCTCCTTAAACCATTTTGCTGTGTATGTAAATCTTCCAAATTCTCTTTTCACTTATGAAGGTAAGTTTGAGATTTGGATAACCTTGGTATTAGCTTCTCATATTTGTAGTTAAGCTGCAGAGCAGAAGGCAGCCAGTGAACTGGGGCTGCCTTTGACACAGCTCCAGCCAACAGCTCCAGCCCTTGCCTTAGTCTCCTGGTTGCTCCTACATGAGGACATTTTCTTTCACAAGGGAGTTATAAATTGCTTCTCCGAACATCATGCCATAGGGTCTTTGTGCTTAAGGTGGGTTATGTTCTTAGGCAGCCTTGAAAATTAAAATGAGTTGAGTTCTCCCCAGTCACTACTTCCTCTGCCAAAGCCATTTCATCTATCATAAAGCTGCTGAGTCTTCCTAGTTCTGTTCCCTTTACCCCGTTTTCTGCACCCTACCCACCCCACTCTCAGTTTTCACCTCTTCTTACACAGAAGTTGGTCTGTATCCCAGTTTTTGAAACTTACATACTCACTGCTTACAACTTGCTTGGGACACTAATAACAAAATATCAGAATAAAACCTCTGCAGAAGGCAGCTGGGGAGATTGTAAATAGCCTAGGCTTATTTCCAGTTGGCTGTGTGAAAATGCTTTGTAAATCGTAATTATTTCATGAGAGTAAGGCATAACAGGAATCCTATGGTGAAAATAAAAGCAGAAACGTTGACCCAACAATAGAATGTAGAGAGAGGTAGAGGGGAGTTGGAGCACCGTAACTGTCTAAGTGAGCTGTAATAAGGGCCTGACTTATGAGAAGATTAGTGGAAATCACAAGAATCAGGGTTGGAATGAAGTCTTTAGAAGGAGACATTATCATGGAATCTAGAAGAGGAAGAAAACTTTCAGTAATGACCCAGCTACAGGAGTTGGGAGGACCAGAGACTGAAAATGAGGTCTTGAATTGAGGATCTGAAAACTGGTTGTGTTTTTCATAAAAGCAGTGTTGGGGATAATTGAATGGGTGGTGATGGCAGATAGAGGCTGCAGATAAAACTGACACTTCCAAGAAAAATGAGCAATGTTGGTCTGATTCATTGATATGAGAAGATGCTCACAACTTGATTGAAATTGAGCAAGTTATCATACTTCATGTAAAGTCTGATCACAGTTATGAAAAATACCAGTTCCATGTTATAAATATTGTATATGCATACATATATAAAGGGGTATCTGGAAAGTTTGCCAAAATTTTATTAGAAATTCTATCTGAGGAGGTGATTTTTCATCTGAATTGATTCTTTTTTGCTTCACAATTGCAGGTTTAAGAAATTAATGTGGTAAATAAGAAATTAGTTGGGAAGCATAGATAGGTTTGGGAGAAAGTCTCTAATATAGATTCATTATGTAAATAAAAGCAGTTTTGAGTTGTTACTAGAACAAAGTCCTGGAATAGGTGGGAAGAAGTAGATCTCAATGGCCAAATCAAAGGGTTACCTTGGTCACGATTTCTGGTCTTGAGTGTCTCGGTTCTTCTTTGGCCCCTTCTCTGAGAAAGGTTAGACTAAGCCCTTGTTTTGGGATCTCTCTGGAAGATAGGCTGCAAGGACAAATCAGGGAGCCCAGGAGAAGTGGTAGAGCTTGTTGAACTGAAATCTATATAGAGCTGCTGCAAGTAGTTGTAAATATATTGGATGATAAATCATTATAAGTACAGGATGGGTGTGGTATACAATGTATTTTGTTGTATAGCTGCTGGTCTGAATACTGACTGCTTGGGGTTAGTTTTATATGCAATAAAGATTATATGTAGGGCAAATAGGATGGAGTCTCAAAGCAAAATTTTCAATAATTGATGAATTTTCTATTCCTTCTCTTATTTCTTTTTTTTTGTGGGTTAACTCAATAAAATGAAGCTTATGACCTTACATGAATTTTTCATACTTTAGAAATTATGCTGGGGTTTCAGATTGTATCATTTCTGAATTTTATACCAGGGCTAGAAACAAAATTTGTTTTCTTTTAAATTACCCTTATCACTAGCTCTAGTGAACTTCATAAAGTTAATATATTTCAGGTGCTATTTTTTCTTACATGCTTCTTACCTTTTTGATATTTATATCTTGTTTTGTGCCATGGTTCTTTAAACCTGTTTTCTATTTCTCCCAGTCTACCATTCAACTTGTCCACAGAACTTTTTTCAGTTTTAGAATTTTAATGTTTCTAATTTTTGCACATTTTATGATACTGCTTCTTCCCGTGTGATTTCTAGTCATTTCATCTCTTCAAATACTCTAAAGATATTCATTTTAAAGTCATTTTCAGATTGTTTTGTTATTTCTGATTCTTTAGGTATGAAATCTTAGTCTGACTCTTCCTTATTGAGGTTTGCATGCACATGTGATTTGTTCATTTTGATGTTAAGGTGGTTTTCCATGAAAGTCCCAGATCTCAGGATTGTAGAAAATTTCTATAGGGTCATTCCATACTTTTTTCTTTGTGGATTTTCCTGGGTCTGGGCAAGTATTTTATGTTAACCACTTGACGTAGGGACCCCATACTATAATGATGATTTAAACTTAGATTCCGCACTTGGATGCCTCATAGATTTGGAGTAGTTTTTTCTCTGTGCTTACCGCCTCTACGCCCCTAATCCAGGGTAGGAAGCCTCTTCTCTGGCCAGTTAGAGTGAAGGCTTATAGTCCTTGTTTCACGGACAGACAAGCCTTCATGACTTCAGTCTACACAAAGACAAGTGTCAGCCCTTTACATGTGTATTTCTTTTCTTTTTTATATTGAAGTATAGTTGATTTATGATATTGTGTTAGTTTCAAGTTTATAGCAATGTGATTCTACATTCATATTTCTTGGTCTGGACTCAGGACCCTGACCTGAGGTCTGCCTCTGTCTGCTCTAACATCTCCATGGGCCATTCAGTTTGAGCTTCCAGCCTCAACTCTGCCTCTGGGTTTCCTCTTTGTTTCTAAGTTTGGTTGTGTATTAACCATTTTGGGGGGGGAGGGTGGCAGAGGTTATTTTGTTTAGCATTTCTATGTGATTAAAGTAAAAGGACAAGAGACACTTGTCTTTTCAGCATGTTTCATTGACCAGAAGTCTGATCATATTCATGTTTAAGTGTATTTTGTCTCTTTTTCTTTTACAGCTAGTTATGTATCAAATCCCATTTGCAAGGGTTGCTTGTCTTGTTCAAAGGACAATGGATGCAGCCGATGTCAACAGAAGTTATTCTTCTTTCTTCGAAGAGAAGGCATGCGCCAGTATGGAGAGTGCCTGCATTCCTGCCCATCCGGGTACTATGGACACCGAGCCCCAGATATGAACAGATGTGCAAGTGAGCAGGCAACTTTTGTCCACCCTATTTTACTACTTATGCAACTTAGGGGGAGTTAAGTTGAAAATTTTGATTAAGAAAGAGTATATTTTTAATATGCTACAGAAATAGTTTAAGCTTAAACTTAAAAAAAAATGAGTGGGGTGGGATAAGAACACTTTTACTTATCTTTTCTATAGAAGTATATTGTATACATATACTCTTTTTTTCTTAAGAGTACCTAAGTATTTTTTCATAATATGTATCTCAAACACAAGCATGGTTTGAGATATATATTATACAGGCAGATCTTTGCAAGGCATACTCACTCAGCACTCATCAAAAAATAAAGGAATTTAAACACCTTTATACTGGGAACATCCTCTTGAGTTTACCAGTGTCTGCAGCTTCTTTTTCTCTTATACTTGAGTTTGTAATACTTGAATTAGTCTAATCGGTAATTTAATACATGAATTTAAAGTACCATTACTGATAAAAGATGTAACTAAAATATTTAGTTCAAAGTATTCTAAGTTTAGCAACCACAAAAAAATAAAGGTTATTAGGAAATGGCATTCTATACATGGGACTGCAAATACAGTTTTTTAACCTTTTAATCCCAAAATCACTTATCATTATAGAATTATTCTTAATTTCTTAGGTAAATGATAGAAATTGGAATTTAAAAAATGAATGAGATACCAAAAGAACATCCCCCTTTTTAAGGAGCTCAAATTTTCAGGGATAGAAGGGGTAAGGAAATGGGGAACATGGAATGAAATGATAGATGGGTAAGAAGTTTAACCATAATTCAGTACACTAAGTACTAGATCAGCAGGCAACCAGCGTGTTATGGGAGTGATTCAATTATCTCCAGTTAACACACTGTGTGCATGACTGTTATATCAGCTGAGGTCTTTAGGTAAGAAGAGAGTTTGAATTTTATCATCCAAGGAGAATGTTATTTTGGAAGAAGGCAGAACTAGTAGAGAAAGGTAATATAGAATTTGGGAAGAAGAAATGACACGTTTGTTTAAAAAAAAAAAAAAGATGATAATGTGTTTGGGAAACTAGAAGTCTCCTTTGTGGGCACTCTTGGCATCTGGCATGGCAACTAGTCCTGTATTGTTGGACATTAGCATTCTTAGTCTCTGTTCGTTAAATCTTCTTCATTCCCTCAAATCACTGTGACAATAAAAAATGTCCCTAAACATTTCCAGACATCTCCTAGGGGAGCAGTACCATCCTGGAGAACCATTGAATAGTAGGTGCTTAGTGTGAGGTGTGGTTGGAATTGAGGATGAAAAGGGAAGCTTGAGTGCAAATGACAAAAGTCTTGTGTGCTATGTTAAGAAGTCTGGATGTTATCTGAGGGTTTTGAGCAGGCAGTAAACTAAAGAAATTGCTTTATTTAAGATAATTCTTGCAGAAGTGCAGGAGAGGAGTTGGAAAAGGATGCTGCAACAATTGCAGATGAGAAATTGTGTTCTGATGAAGGTTTGTGGGTAATGAATTCCAGAGACTTTTAAAATAGAATCAATGAGACTTAATAAGTAATTAATTTCAGAGAGAGAAGAGAGAATCAAATTTGATACTAAAGTTTCTAGCTAAGGTGACTGGGCGAATAGTTTTGTCATTAGCACAGATAGAAATATATGGACTTAGAGGAAATTTGTATGTACTTCCATTTAATGGAATTGTTTGGATTAATAACTAGAGGGGCACAGCTCCCCCAAAGTATCAATAGATTGGCCTTTTTCCCCGAATATGTACCTTATCCTTAAGGTGTATGATTTGGGCTAGCTAGTAATGGGTATCCTCATAGTTTCTGAACCTCTGTAGGAAGATGTGTCCATCTTGAAATGGGTTCCTGTTCAGATTGCTTTAGACCAGTGGTCCCCAACCTTTTTGGCACCAGAGACCGTTTCCATGGAAGACAATTTTTCCCGCCTACGGGGGATATATTTGAGTCCATGCATATTCCATGTGTTTTTTATTCCAGACTATCAGTGCACAAGGAAGGTGAGACAAGATTGTAGATGGCTCCAGTCATTTATTCCAGGTTCTATGCCTAGCATTCTACACACTGTGTATGGACAATAGGGTGAACATTGGGTATTGAAGGGGGCTGCTCTTAATAACTGTGCAGGGACATTGGGTGTAAAGCAGGACTGTCCTGGGCAAACTAGAGTAGGTGGTCATTCAGCAATACCTCGTAGTCTATCAACAGGGTCTTCCTTAGATACTCCGAGTCAGGGGTTAACACAAACATTTTGGCTAAGTTGATTCCTTTTCTCAGAAATGGAGAGACGAGCAATGACTGTAAATCAGCCTAGGAAAGAGAATCTACATGTGAAAATGGGTTTGCTATGGTTATACTTATTGTAAGTGAATGCAATCAATGGGGCAATTTACTGACCTAGAAATCATTACTTATCTGGTACAAGCGGGAAGTGCTTATTAACAAGGCTCATGTGAAGCAAAGTGAAAGTGGAAAATTATTTCTTAAATCTCAGTGTATGACTTCAGATGGCCATGGTTTGTTCTTAGAAATATTGGCTATTTTTCATAGATGCTTGGCATTTATTGCATTGTTATTTGTATTCTATACAAAGGATGAGACAGATTTAAATTGGAAAAGCTGTCACAAACTTAGAATTTGAAATCGTATTGACTTTTTGTTTTAGAAGATTATTGCTAGACACTAGAGAAGAATATACTTCAAATAACAGTAGCTTTAAAAAGTCCTCTAAGTGAAACTTGCTCATCTGTTTCCTAGTCACTAAAGTAAAATCTCATTGTAAAGAAAAACCTTTCTTTCAAAGAAAGACTTGCTCTATAAAATGTTGGCTAAGGTTGGCTTCTTGGTCCATATAGTGTGGAAATTATGACATTCAAACATGCTAATTAAATACCAATTCAATAATCATTTGTGGCATACTGTGGAAAAAAATATACTAAGACACCAAGTTGCCATTGTCTCTGATACTGTTAGGTGGGATTTCTCTCATGTTTTCTTTCTCATTCATTGAGAAACTCATTTACATGAAAAGCTTAACTGAAAAAATTGTTATACATATTCCCTGCAGAAAGCTTAGAAAGTACATAGACCTTTAAAAAATAAAAAGCAAAAACAAAAATAAATACTATTCAGAGATAAGTCAACATTTTGGCTTCTATTTCTGTATAATCACACCTGTATATACATACAATAATATATATTGCTCAGATTAACATTTAAATTTAGCTAGGAATTATAATTTACTCTAGGTAATTTTAAAATTTTTATTGGGGTATGGTTGATTTACAGTGTTGTTAGTTTCAGGTGTACAGCAGAGTGATTGAGTTATACATACATATCTATTTTTTTCAGATTCTTTTCCCTTATAGATTATTCCAAAATATTGAGTATAGTTCCTGGTGCTATACACTAGGTCCTTGTTGGTTATCTATTTTATATATAGTAGTGTGTATATGTTCATCCCAAACTCCTAATTTATTCCTCCCCACCATTTTCCCTTTGGTAACCATAAGTTTGTTTTCTATGTCTGTGGGTCTATTTCTGTTTTGTATATAATTTCATTTGTATCATTTTTTTTTTTTAGATTCCACATATAAGCAATATCATATGATATTTGTCTCTGTCTGGCTTACTTCATTATGACAATCTCTAGGTCCATCCATGTTACTGCAGATGGCTTTATTTTGTTCTTTTTTATGGCTGAGTAATATTCTGGCTTCTATTCTTGACATTTTGTTTCTGTGCATATTTATGTCTGTCTTTCCTAACAAATGTGTTATCATTCTATTTGGTAACTTGTTTTAACTTAATGAATTTGAACATTTTTTCATGTCATTAAATATGACTGCATTTTTTTTTTACTGAATGGATATACCATAATATATCTAGCTAATTATCTATTGAAAATTTGCTTTTAGGTTTTTACCATTATAAGCAGTTATATGAAGAATTTCCTTGTATATAGATTCTGTTCCTTATATGCACATATATAGTTTTGCACATTTTTTTCTGATTTATTTTCATAAGATAAGCTTTTATTTATTTTTTTATTTTTTTTTTTGGGGGGGTACACCAGGTTCAATCATCTGTTTTCATACACATATCCCCGTATTCCCTCCCTTCCCTGACTCCCCCCCCCTCGAGTCCCCCCCACCCTCCCCGCCCCAGTCCTCCAAGGCATCCTCCATCCTCGAGTTAGGCTCCCTTTGTTATACAACAACTTCCCACTGACTATTTTACAGTTGGTAGTGTATATATGTCTGTGCTACGAAGCGAGAGAGTAGCAAAGATAAGCTTTTAAACATAGCATATTTTTCCAGCTTTATTGAGATATAATTGAGATACTAGCATAATATATATTATAAAGACTTTTGATATATATTACCAAATGGCCTTCTGGGGAAGTTGTACCCGTTCATATCTTTACTAAAAGCAGACATTTTCCCTTGCATCTCACCAACACTGGGTATTAGTGACAAAAAGCATAAAAATGCATTTTTTGTTTTAATATGCTTTTCTTTGATACAAATGAAGATAAACATTTATTTTTCACATGAATATTGGCATTGTAGAATATTTACCAGAATCCTTGGCCTTCTTTTTCCCTCTATTTGCACAACTTTAGTAATATAAATAAAAAACTTCAAATGAAGTATAACACGGAATTACATGTTCACAGATCACAAATGGAGCGTTCAATGAATTGTCACAAAGTGGACACACCTATGTTACCACCACTCAAGAAGAAGTATTAAGAGCACCCCAAGAACTCTCATTATATCCTTCCCAATCACTCCCCTTTCTCCTTCTTCAACAAAACTGCTATCCTGACTTGTAACCAAAACCATATAAAAGATTATTCATGACAACACTAATCATACTAGCTACAACCTGGAAACAACTTAAATGTCCAAATAATAGAGTGTCTAAAAAAGTATATGCAGAAGTAGGGATAAGCGGAGGGGGTGAGGGAGGAATGAATTGGGAGATTGGGATTGCCATATATACATTACTACTAAGAAAAAAATATCGAATTGTACACTTTAAATATATGCAGTTTATTGTATGTCAGTTATATCTCAATACAAGTTCTTAAAAAAAAGTAGGGATGAACTACTGGAATAGGAAACATCATAAATAAATCTCACAATATAAGATTGGATGAAAGAGGCTATAATATATGTAATATTACATAATATAATAATGTAATATTATATATATATAAATATATACATTTACATACTTTTCAAAAATAGGTAAAATTAATCTATGGTGCTAGACGGCAGAATTGTGGTTTTTACTGATGTGCATTTATTGAACACCTACTAAGTGCTGACTTTGGTACTAGCTACCTGGAGTTACAATGAGTGATAGTTTCTGTCCTTGGGGTTGCTTATGGTATAGTGCAACGCTCTACCAGGGGTGATTTTGCCCATTAGGGAACATTTTAGTAGTGTTTGGAGACATTTTGGCTATTACAAGTGGAAGAGTGCTACTGGTATCTGTTGGACAAAGGCCATGGGTACCACACTCAACATTCTACAGTGCACAGGACAGCCTCCTGCAACAAAGAATTGTCTGGCCCGAAATGTCAGTGGTGTTGAGGTTGAGAAAGCCTGGTCTAGTGGAAAGACAGATAGTTAATAAAGTGTATTATGTGGTAAAGGCTGATATTTAGCTTCCATTCTATGCCAACTACTCTTATTAGATGTACTTTTTCTCATTTGATTTTTCAATTAAGTGCAAAACGTAGGTTATGTTTTTTCCTTATGGATGAAGTTACCAACTGAGTAAAATATACTTTCTGATGGTTGGGGTGGATTTCAGCAATGAATGAGATGCCACTTATAAAGACTGTGGGTGTCTTCTGAATTATTAGGATTAAGTATTATAGCTGGAAAAAAGGAAACAAAGGTACATGGAAATGCACAAAAAAGTCATTGTGAAGCAAGATGCAGATGGTTGAGAACAGTTCCACTGTAAAGCCAGAAATGATGCTAGTTAGGTCGGTGAGGGTCATTGCAGACCTTATGTGCTAAATTTAGGTAGTAGAAACATCCTGAAAGCCACAAGGCAACGAAGAATTAAAAGTAAGGGAATGATAAGGTTACAGTTTGGGGAAATATTTTTCTATTAGCTGCATGGAAGATGGGCTAGAGGAGAGTCTGCATTGAAGACAACAAGATCAATCATCTGGATAAAAAAAAACCCAACAAAGAACAGCTACATCCTCATTAGACTCTCCCTGGCCAATCTATATAAATTTTAACCTTTCCTATTCCAATATTTCCTGTTTTCCTTCTCTTCTTTATCCCTCTCTCTCTTCTGTGCTCCCTCTTTCAGTCATTCCTTCCCTCCCTTCTCCCCTTAGCACTTATGGGTAAGTAACACACTGTATCTTTTACTTACCTGTTTTATTCACCTCTCCCACTAGAATGTAAGTTCCAAGAGGGAAGGGGTTTTTAGTTTGTATTGTTCAGACTCTTGTTATGCAGAATAGCGTCTGACACGTGGTGGGTGCTTAGTAAATATCTGAATGAATAAATGACCTAAGATAGTTATAGTGGAAATGGAGGAGTGGAGAGAGGCATTGAGGAAGAATCAATAGGACTTCATAATCAATTGGAGGATGTTGGCCAAAGGTGAAGGAAGAAATTAATGTCACTCCTATGATTTTGATTTGAGAGCTGGAGAGTAGAATTTATCAAGGTACAAAGTGTAGGAGGAGAAGAATATTTGCTGGAGAGAAAGATCATGATGGTGGACAATGGTTGGTTTGGGGCATGTTGAGCTTGAGGAGATATGAGACATCCTGGGGAGGATGCCCCATAAGCAGTTAGATATAAGGGTCTAGAGCTGTCAAGGGAGATCTGAACTGAATTATTGACAAGAAGAGAAAAATACCAACTGAGAGAGTTCTGAGGATTGAAGCCTGAAAAATGAGGACATTTTACAACAGGCAAAGAAAAGCCTGTGGCAGAGGCCATGACAGAATCACCAGGAAAATAGAAAATTAGAGAGTGATGTCCCAGAAGCAAGTAGGAAGGCTTGAAATATCAAGGGGTCAATGTCAAAGTTGTACTGTTTAAACAAGAGTTGTTGATCTTGATGGGAGTTGTTTCATTGTTTCAGTTGGAATGCTGTCCTGATTGCTAAGGTTTCAGGGAGTACATGGAGTCTCAGGGAAGCAGGCGAGTGATTGTGGACACTCTTTCTCTTTCCCTTTGCTGCTAAGCTTGTTGTAAAAGGGTATCTGATGATAGCTAGAAGACTCACAAATTAGGAAATCGTGTGTGTGTGTGTGTGTGTGTGTGTGTGTGTGTGTGTATGTGTGTGTGTGTGTGTGTATGTAAGATGAAGGGAGACTGGAACTGGAAATAGCCAGCTGAGGGAGAGAAAGAGAGATATGTAAGGTAACGAGATCATTGAAGACACAGAACACAGGATCCAAAACCTAGGTGAGGAAATTAGCCTTGGACATTGAACAGTTGTTTAATCAGCAATCTATAAAGTGTCTACCTCACGTCAGTCAAGGTGTTTTTTATTTATATATGAGGAAGGGGATCAAAAATATGCTGAAGTGAAAGAAAACAGACTAGTAAATTTTTTTATATATAAGAAAATAATATATATACTTGTCTTACCAGAGGCAGTATATTTTAAAAATCATTTGCAAACAAAAAATTACAGAAATGAGCTTTTGCAGTTCTATATCCAGTGAACTTGCTACTTTTGTTTTCACTCTGCTATATTTTATGATCCTGCTCTTGTTTTGGCACTTTGTGAGAAATATCTTTTGGGCCAGGAGAATGCTATAGTTTTTGAAATGAAAAGACATAGGTTTAAAAACTAGTAATTTTGAATGTATAAGAAAATTCAAAGTTGACTATAACCATCCCTTAATTCGTGAACCCCAAGATCAGCATTTAGGTGTTTTTAAAAAATTACTACATGTCAAGTTTGAGTCCTTTTGGAAACCCCTGCCATTCTTGAATCATGCAGTGTAATGCTGCACTTGAAAAAAGATCAAGGTGTTTAGAATTAACAGAAATATGTTTAAAATGTTTTTAATCAAATCTGGATAACTGAACTACAAATAAGGGGACATATATAATTACTCTGAGTCCCATAAAGTCTTTATAATTGTTTAAAGATCTGTGAAGATGTAGACCTCTAACAAATATGTTGATGTAACCTCAGTATTTGTGGGATTAAAGGAGAAATAAAATAAAATTAAAGAATGTCTTTATAAGACACTTAGAAATTGACTGAATACACAGTTGGGTTGCATGTGAAACTGATACAGAATTAGCAAACAGTAATATATAGCACCATTATCTAAAGTGCTGCTGAAACACTCAGGCAGATGGGGTTGGTGTGTCAAATAATTATAAGAGAGGTAAGAGAAGGGAGAGGTTAATGGTTAAAAGAGAACACTCATGAAAGGCTATGGAAATTGTATAACTTATATTCTCTCCTTCCTTCGCCATCTAGCCTGTGTGGCTAGGTCAGTAGTAAAGAGTTAGGGGTTATCCAGAGGGAAAGGATGAGTACGATGTGTGAAAGGGCCAGTGATGAGACCTTGATGGGAAACCTGGAGATGATAAATGATTGATACTGTTCCAACTAAAAATAATATTCAAATTTAGGGACTATTCTGATTACACTTAGAAGAAACCAGAAATGTCCTAAGTCATGTATTGTGTTAGAGCTATTTTACTTTAGGTTTGATCTTTAGCAAACTAGCAAATGGATCAGGGATACATTGAAGGAGTCTATCATATTCTCTATTTTGGAGTAGAGGTCGCACTAGAGTCAAGGAATTGTGATAATGAAGGGGGCACTTGGGTAGTTTTCCCAGTGCTAATAGTATGTATTTATCTGGTGAGGAAAGAGAGGGCACACTATAATTTGGGAGATGGTTTAGGCCGCTTAATAAAGTGTATAAATGCAGCAAACACTTAATGCATACCTTTTACACAGTATGCAGGGGCAAATGTGTGTCTTTAGAAAATAATGCAAGGCATACAATATGATAAGAAGTGTGACAGTGATGCACTGGATACTCAGGGAGCCCATGGATGTCAGCTAATGTGCACTTGGAGGTAGGCGAGTCTTAGTAATATAATGTGATATACTCTCTAAGAAATCTTATCTGAAATGATCCCAAAGGAGGAGTAGGGTGAGTAAGAGCAAGAGGATAAAGGACATTCATAGCAGAGAGTCAGCTGAAAGTTGGTACATAAAGTTTGAGAATGGAATCCTGGAAGATGAGAATGGAGTATCTGTAAGGGCAGACAGTTTACTTGTTTTAGAATATTCTCTAGTGGCAGCAAGGGAGTGAAGTGAGGTGGTTCTTAAATTGAAGCATGCATCAGAATCACTTCTAAAAACACTGATTGTTGGGTCCTCCCCTAGAGTCTCTGACTTGGTAAATTGGAAGTGGTGCCCTAGAACTTGCCTTTTCAACAAGTTTCCTGGTAATGCTGCCATGGCTGGCTTGGAGACTACACTTGGGGAATCACTGCTATAATGTAATAATTATGTTGTCTCTGTCACTAATTATGGAATAGAAGGCTTTGCATTTAGTAAAAAACACATTTTAATATCCCACAAGCATATTACGATATTGTGAAGAAATGTATATTTTTCCCCACATCCCTCATTAATCATCAATATCAAAATCAATAATTGTATATCTGATATGGACTCTACTAAGTTGACCATGGTAGAATACACTGGCTTGACCAGAAGGCTTCCAATGCTCCCGACTCTCTGCTGACTCCCTTTTCTGCCTCCTCCACTTTCTCATAACTCCCTCCCCCTAATTCTTTAAGATTCCCAGTACTTTATGTATTCTGGCACATATGGTATTCTAATTTATAACTGTGTCTTGATATCTTAGAATCTAACTCCCATATGTTTTGATTTTGTGGATAAAGGTTCTGACAAAAGATTCTGATTGAAATGTGGCTTCTACATGAGGAGAAGCATTGTAATCCTTTATTTTGGACCAGACTTTGAAGGGAAGAGCAGGGGAGTGTTAATTGACAGAAAAGCAGGATCATGGTGACTACTCAGGCAGAGAGGGGCCTCCTGCTGGCTTTGTCTACGGCTGGCTCAGGAATGGAGATGGAGCAGGTATTCTAACCTACTCTTTGACAATGGGTGAGCCTCATATTCCGAGCCCCAGTGTCCTTATCTGTAAAAACTAGGGGAGTGTATGAAACCATTGCTCTAATATTCTGGGATTCTGAATGCATTCAGAAATCACTGCTTTTTTTTATTCCAGACTTCTCAAACTCTGGGTGGAAATGGCTATCCCAATATTCTCTTAACAATCCTATGTTGCAGATAAGTATTTACATTTTACCATTGAAAAGATAAGCTCAGTGGTTCAGAAACCTACCCAAGGACACACAGTATAAAGCAGAGCTGACTCGTAATTCCTGTGTTTCTTCGACTGTAACTTTCTCTTCTCTTGTAGAAAATTAAATAACAAAAATCGCATTATTAGGTAAGATTTAGAATCTGTCTTTTTTTGGGGGATGGGGATGGGTGGGGAGGGTAAGGTCTTCACTTTCAATTGGCATTCTTTGAAAGGATATTTTCTTGATCTGGTTTCTTCCCTAAAGAGGGATCGTGCCCTGGGGGCCATTCTACAGAAGGTTAACAGGAGAAAGCTTATTGTTTTAAAGAGGCTTGACACTGAAAGAGCTGTTCCTAGCCAGTTAATAACCTGGCCAGAACTTGATAAGGTTAAGGAATAGTTCCTGAGAGGGACCACAGGATGCCCTCATTGTCCCCTTATCAGAAGACAATTCAGATGTCATTACTTTCTGAGTCTCTTGACTCTTATACTTTCTTTTCAAGAAAAGCCATCTCTGCAAAAGAGCTGGTTATGTTTTGATGTACCAATGACTGGGATAAAACATTTGTCAATTAATTTTAGTTTTAGGGTGTTGTATCTAAAAGTTTGGTTTCACCAGGGCCACAGTTTAATTGGCTGAGGTCAGCTAGTCAAGAACTTGGCATTCTAACAGGGGCTCAATATGTATGAATTGAATGATTGACATATCCCAGGTGGCCAGGGTCTCTGAGAATAAGAGGGAGGGCTCAGTAACATTAGCTGCTCTTCTGTGAAAGGCACCATGTGCTTACTAGTAATGATGAAGACTTATTTAGCACTTTCCTTCTGCTTAAGTCTTTTCAACTACTTATGAAGTAGGTACATGACTGTTGGAAGCAAGTAAACTGAGTCCTAGAGAAGTTAAATCGCTTGTCCAAAATGTTGTAGTGGTGTAGATACTGGAACATGTGTCTGCTGACACCCATGTTCATTGTTCCTGGGCTATATGCTTCCTGGAATGCTTTTCAATTTGTTTGACAGAGGGATCACTATAAATTTGTGGACTAGGTAAGCTAAAAATTGAAATTATTTTTGTGTTTTACAAAGACATTTATATTAACTGCTTTTAGCATTTAAAATCATGTAAAGATAAACAAATTTCTTGATGAAATGCTAAACATGGTTATCTAGGAAGGTGGTGGTATGATGGAGCAACCCGGAAGGCCACTATTGACCAAGTAACAGCCCTTTTCAATTCTTTTAATGAGCCAGCATCGATGATAATGAGGATAATGGGTGATTCTTTTCTATTTTCTAAGGAAAGTGTGAATGATACAGAATTCTTTATTGAAGTATAGTTGATTTGCAGTGTTTAGTTTCAGGTGTGCAGCAAAGTGATTTAGCGATACATGCATATATATCTATTTTTTTCTGATTCTTTTCCCTTATAGGTTATTCCAAAATATTGAGTATAGTTCCCAGTTCTATTTCTGTTTTATTTCATTTGTATATATTTTTTTTAAGATTCCACATATAAGTGATATCATATAATTGTCTTATTCTGTCTGGCTTCATTTGGTATGATAATCTCTAGGTCCATCCATGTTGCTGCAAATGGCATTATTTCATTCTTTTTTATGGCTGAGTAATATTCCATTGTATAAGTATAGCACATCTTCTTTATCCATCTGTCTATGGACATTTAGGTTGTTTCCATGTCTTGGCTATTGTAAATAGTACTTATGTGAACACTGGGGTGCATATATCTTTTCAAAGTATGGTTTTCTCCAGATATATGTCTAGGAGTGGGATTGTGGGATCATGTGTTAGCTCTATTTTTAGTTTCTTAAGGAACCTCCATACTGTTTTGTATAGTGGTTGTACCAATTTAAATTCCAACCAACAGTGTAGGAGGGTTCCTTTTTCTCCACACCCTCTCCAGCATTTATTATTTGTAGACTTTTCAGTGATAGCCATTCTGATTGGTGTGAGGTGATACCTCATTGTAGTTTTGATTTTCATTTCTCTGAGATGTTGAGCATCTTTTCATGTGCTTTTGGCTGTCTGTATGTCTTTTTTGGAAAAATGTCTATTTAGGTCTTTTGCTCATTTTTTGATTGGGTTGTTTGTTTTTTTGATATTGAGAAGTATGAGTTTTTTATATTTTGGAGATTAATCCTTTGTCGGTTGCATCATCTGCAAATATTTTCTCCCATTCTGTAGGTTGTCTTTTCATTTTGTTTATGATTTCCTTTGCTGTGCAAAAGCTTTTAAGTTTAATTAGGTCTCATTTGTTTATTTTTGTTTTTATTTCCATTACTCTAGGAGATGGACTCAAAAAGATATTGCTGCAATTTATGTCAAAGAGTGTTCTGTTTGTTTTCCTCTAAGAGTTTTTATAGTATCTGCCTTACATTTAGGTCTTCAATTCATTTTGAGTTTTTTTGTGTGTGGTATCAGGGAATGTTCTAATTTCATTCTTTTACATGTAGCTGTCCAGTTTTCCTAGCACCACTTATTGAAGAGGCTGTCTTTTCTCCGTTGTATATTCTTACCTCCTTTGTCATAGACTGGTTGACCTTAGGTGTGTGGGTTTATTTCTGGGCTTTCTATCCTGTTCCATTGATCTATATTTCTGTTTTTGTGCTGGTACCATACTATTTTTTTGAAGTATAGTTGTTTTACAATGTTATGTTAATTGCTGTACAGTAAAGTGATTTAATTATACATATATACATTCTTTTTTATATTCTTTTCCATTATGGTTTATCACACAATATTGAATATAGTTCCCTGTGCTATATACTAGGACCTTGTTGTTTATCCATTCTATATATACTAGTTTGCATCTGCTAATCTCAAACTCCCACTCCCTCCCTCCCCCAGTACCATACCTTGATAACTGTAGCTTTGTAGTATAGTCTGAACACAGGGAGCCTGATTCCTCCAGCACTGTTTTTCTTTCTCAAGATTGCTTTGGCTATTTGGGGTCTCTTGTGTTTGCATACAAATTAAAAATGTTTTTTGTTCTAGTTCTGTTAAAAATGCCATTGGTAATTTGATACGGATTGCATTGAATCTGTAGATTGCTTTGGGTAGTGTAGTCATTTTGACAATATTGATTTTTCCAATCCAAGAACATTGTGTATCTTTCCATCTGTTTGTGTCATTTTCGACTTCTTTCATCAGCATCTTATAGCTTTCAGAGTACAGGTCTTTTACCTCCTTAGGTAGGTTTATTCCTAGATATTTTATTCTTTTTGATGCGATAGTAAATGGGATTGTTTCCTTAGTTCCTCTTTCTGATCTTTTATTGTTAGTGTGTAGAAATGCAATGGATTTCTGTGTATTACTTTTGTATCCTGCAACTGTACCAAATTCATGGATAAGCTCTAGTAGTTTTCTGGTAGCATCTTTAGGATTTTCTATGTATAGTATCATGTCATCTACAAACAGTGACAGTTTTTCTTTGCCAATTTGGATTCCTTTTATTTCTTTTTCTTCTCTGATCACTTCCAAAACTAAGTTGAATAAAAGTGGCAAGAGGGGACATCCTTGTCTTATTCCTGATATTTAGAGGAAATGCTTTCAGCTTTTCACTGTTGAATATGATGTTAGCTGTGGGTTCTTTTCTATTAATTTAAATTGGGTATATTGTGAACTATTTCCTATCTTTTCATTCTTTAAACAAAGTTCAGAAAAAGGTAAGCAATAGCTTATTGCATTGTGCCGAGGAAAGCAAGTAATAACAGCATATTTCAAATAGTTCTTAAAGGAGATGTTTTGTTCACTGACCAACGTGTGTGTGTGTGTGTATGTTCACAACCCTACAAGTCCTCTGTCAGGCATGTAGAAGTTCTCTTAAACTAATTAAAAACTGTACACATAGATCTGGAAGAAACCTAGTTGGTTCTATTCCCTCTCTCCTTCTCCCCACAACCCCCCAAAATGTGCAAAATGAGGCTTGTGAAAGAAGCGCTCCCCCAAAGTCATACAATGTGCTAGTAGCAGGGTGGCCTAAGTGTCTGAGATACTGACTCCAATGGAATATTCTTTTCATTATACTATTCCTTAAAAATAAACCATGCGATGTAGACAAAAGTATTAGGCACAGTTACAAGCCCGAGTATTTGAAAAATCTGTTTCTTTGACAATTTTTTAAATGAATGGTCAACTGGAGTTTTTAAATCCCATTAAGGATTGCAAGACATTTGATTTTCCAAAGAGAGAAATCAATTTGTGGGAAATCACTTTAAAAGAATACTGAATTAGAAGGTACTCTGAGCTGTGATTTGAGCTTTTGTAGTAACTAGCTTTGCAAGCTTATACAAATTACATAATGCATGCTGGAATAATAACCTTCTAGTTCTAATAATTCTCATGAGTATCTATTAAAAAAAACAGTAACAGAGTATTATCTGCTGTTGGCCATTCACTTCTTTTTTTAATAAGTTTTGTTTTAATTTTTAATTTTTTAAATTTATTTTTGGCTGGGTTGGATCTTTGTTGCTGCACGTGGGATTTCTCTGGTGGTGGTGAGCGAGGGCTATTCTTCATTGCAGTGTTGGGCTTCTCATTGCAGTGACTTCTTTTGTTGTGGCGCGTGGGCTCTAGATGCGCAGGCTTCAGTAGTTGCGGCACATGGGCTCTAGAGCACAGGCTTCAGTAGTTGTGGTGCACGGGCTTAGTTGCTCTGTGGCATGTGGAATCTTCCTGGACCAGAGGTAAAACCCATGTCCGCTGCATTGGCAGGTGGATTCTTAACCACTGCGCCACCAGGGAAGTCCCTATTCACTACTTTAATATTGATCTCTTTGTGACTTTATATGTACTTTAAGTCTAGTTTCTGCTGTGTTCAATCTCTCCCTCCAGTCCTTATCTCTACTTGGTTTATAGGAATATGCATATTTTATTTCTTATAGAAAGACCAAAAATGAGACATAATTATGAGCTTCAGTGTAGTTTATAATAAATGGGTGCCTAACTTGGAAATGGAGCTCTTTATAATTTAAGTATTTTTGTTTGGAACAAAATCATGTTATTGCATTAAAATATACAAGGTGGACTCTCAGTGTTTATTCTAACCTGAAAGAGATTTAATATTAAATTTGTTGGTCATTCAGCAGATACATCTATTGTCATCTGTTGTGTTGAACACCCCTACCCTGTAAATACTGAATAGAATAAGACATGCTCTGTCGTTTTCATGGACTCTCCATTCAATAGGGTGATTATAATAAACATGACAACTGTGAGAACATAAAAACTATGAGAAGAATTGTCATGAGTGTCTGGGTACCAAGAGATTGTAGGTGTTTTAAGGAAACTTCGTGGCTAGGGTGAAAGGGACACATGGTGATGAAGTAAGGATAGTAGATGGGTACATCTATCAAGAAGGATCTTGTGTTTGAAAATCGAAGGTAAGGTTTGAACTGATTCCGGAAGTGAAGGGGAGCCACTGAAAGTTTTTAAAGCAAGAAAGTGACATAACTAACTTGTGTTCTTGAAAGATTGCAGAAGTTCTCATGCAGCTGCAGTCAAGCAATCTTAGTTTGAACATTGTGATCTGAAGCACCAGTATGGTTAAACCATCAAAGGTGTGAGATGTAGGCCAGACTGGAGATACTGTTAACAATTTCAGTTATGGTTATTCGCCTTCACACTGCAGATGTTTAATATGCTGGTCTAGGGTAGCCATGCCGTGACTACTTGTTGCAAGATAGGCCCTGCTATAATTGTATCGGGTAACTGCTAGAGAAAATTCAGAAGGTACTCTTTCTTGCTGTTTGATCTGGATGACAAACTGTATCAAATAGATATCCTAAGAGCAAGCATGTACATTTGTCTCCCTGCAGTAAACATGGCTATGTGATGTTCAATACTATTTATAAAACATTTTGAAATTTTAAATTAAGATACTAATATTTGGAAAGTTAAAAGTCTGTTCTGATAATTAATAGAGGAAATCTCTTTCAAGCTTACATTTAATTTTCTTGTGGATTTAGTAGCTCTCTTGAATGAGCCTATTATTTCAGGATAGACCCAAGTTTGATGGCATCATTCTCTGTTAAAGGTAGGTGCTACCTTGTGCTCTGTTTCTCTTTGTGTAAGTAAGGCATATATTTTGCACTTTAAAGTGCTTTCCTGTACTTTCATTTGTTCCTGATGATCCTATTAGGGAGGTAGCATTATCCCTATTTGCAGAGCAGGTAACAGAAGTTCTGAGAAATCCACTGACAAGCCTAAGTGTTGCCTGCTACTACATGGCAGCGTGAAGGCCGTATCTACTTTTATCATCAAAGTTACCTTCACAAACAAAGCTGGGTAAAGATATCAGACCATAGGGCTAGATAGAAACATGATGCTGGTTTCAGCCAAAACATTGTTTTGTAAAATTATTTTTTTCTCTGCAGTCAACCCTTTCGCTGTCAAGTCAATGCCACACATAATCAAGAAATTAAAGGCTTATTAAAATAGGGTGGAATTTTGACCTATTACTAACTGATGAGTCACCCTTTTTGATTTATCAATATCCTGTGAAAAACATTGAAGTAATATTGTCCCCATGTTGAAATAACTAAGTTGCAGCATCCTCACATTCGTTTGATATTTATCTTACACACAGAGCCAGATGGTGTGTATAAGACATCACTATGCCTCTCTAAACTTAAATGCTACCATTTGGCGTTTTAAAAACAAAATTCTTTTCTTTTTTTCCTTTTTCCTTCAATGTGCCTCGTGGATTTCCATCATTCTCTAGGCATCATAGTCAACGTACTAGGGCTAGTGGCAAAATTAGTCCTGTCACCTTTTTGGTAGGACCCTTGAGGTAAGAATAGCTTTCAGATTTTTCATTGGTTAGAAAAAGTCAGAAAGAATAGTATAGTATTTTGTGACACACTAAAATACTAACTTTAACTTTCAGGGTTCATGAATAAAGTTTTATTGGAAAACAGTCATACTTAATCATCTATACGCTGTCTGTGGCCGCTTCTGTTCTATAACAGAGTTGAGTGGTTTAAACATAGATGTATGGCCCACAAAGTGTAAAATACTTACTATCTGGCTTTTTACAGGAAAAGTTTGCTGGTTTGTGCTCTTGCTTATTTGGAGTGTGAAGGGATTGAGAGAGTCTTCTTGTTTCCCTTGGATGGAGACTGAGTGGAGGGCAAGACATATTATCTTACATGTGCTTTTCCGTTTAGTTGGGTGGAGAGATTTGCATTTTCCAACATTTGGAAAAATTCAACTAAGTCTTAGGTCTGAAATTTATTAACCTGCTTTGGTCCCCCCTTAATATGAAAGGGTGACAAGTTACCAAAAAAGGAAAAGCACAAGGAGTAACCAAGATGCGAGGTCTGCTACTGGCAGGAATTTAAAATCTGATAAGAGATATTAATTTGGTTTATAATTTTTAAAACTTTTTTCATTGCTATCACACTTCTTTCCTATTTTATTTTGAGGTAGTCATCCTTTTCTTTCACACTCTTTAAATGGAAAAAAAAAAAGCCCTTTAAACACCTAGCTTTGTATTCCTAGCAAACATGTCCAAGTTTTAATTTCAATTGTTTTCAAATGTCTACCCCTTGAACATATGAGAAATGAAGCCAACATTTTTATAGTTCCTTATTATTTGACCACATGATTTTACACAAGCCTCAATGTTTCTTCAGATTTCTTTGTGTGGGTGGGCAACATATAATTTTTAAATAGTCAGATATTACAGTGATGCTACCAGCAACATATTTTACAAATTTGAAGGTTTTTTTTTTTTTTTTAAGAAGTGTTGTAACACTTTAAGTTAAAATAAATTAGGAGAAAGTTTTTGACAGCATATGTATCCTCTGAAGTTGAAATAAAGGGCACTTTTGACATATAAAACAGAATTCTGTAGTTATTTGTAAAACAATGTATACATTTCTGGATTGAGTCCATTCATCCTACCTAATTGCAATTTGAGGATTAAAATTACTGCCAGACCAGGATTTTCCCCATCCTCGTGGTCATTTCCCCATCGGCCATGCTGGACCTTGTTTGGTACACTTCATAAATTGAACATCTTTACAGCGCTTAGAAAGAGGTGCTGCATGTCTGAAGCAACATCTGTTGAAGGTTAGGCTTATTTGGCTCTAGAAAGTAATACAAATTTTATGTGGTGTCTTTTAACCTTTTCTTTTTGCTCTCATCTTTAATTTGGTACTCTGAACAATGATCTGATATAGGTAAGTCAGATATTTTTTCCTCCTACCTGATGGTGAAGGGAGTAGCGCACAAAGAGGTGGTAATTTTTTTCCCACCTAAATTCAAAATTACATTTAGATCTGTTTTCCTAAATTCTGGCTCTGAATGTTTGAAGTAGATGACTCTCCATGTAGGTACTCAACAAATGATTATATTCAGTTTGTTTAGTTGTATGACCTAAACAAGGGTAAAGCTACTATGTTTACTATAGATAGTAGTCTTTGAATAATGCCTTTCAGGACTTCCTAGGTGGTGCAGTGGTAAAGAATCTGCCTGCCAATGCAGAGGACACGGGTTCGAGCCCTGCCCTGGGAAGATTCCACATGCCATGGAGCAACTAAGCCCATGTGCCTAAAAAAAAAAAAAAAAAATGCCTTTCATTTGAGTAGTACATTATGTATTTATATATATATGTATACACACACATATATATAATTAAAATTTATTACATGAATGTATAGGATATATAATTAAAATAATTATATATACATATACTCATACACATACAGTGTCTTGATACCTTATTTGAGCTTCCTTCCATCCGCCATCTTGGACGAGCCTAGATGGCAAATTTTTACGCTCATAATAGCTCACGTTCTTTCCTCAGATATTATGCTGAGATCTTTGCCTCTATTAAACCTCTGACTCCTCTCAACTCTGAGATAGGGCCTCAAATCCTTTTTAACGGTGAGGATACTAAGGCGAAGAGAGTTTTACCGATTTGCTGATAGTCACACAACAGTAAGGGAGCCAGGATTGTAACCTCAGACGTGCTAACCACTGTACTATTTGAAAAGCCACTATATTCCCAGCGTAGTTCTTTTTCCCTGCCTTTGGCTCTTGTTCGAGGTGTCCTATTCTGCACCTGGCATAGTTAAATTTCTCTCTGTGCTAACTTTCCTAACTAATAAATGCAGTCTTGACTAAAATCCATTCTGGTGGGTTTTACACAGACTATACCCTGGATCTTCTCTTAATTTAGTGAAATTAATGCTGATTTTCCACATCATCATTCAAATAGCTCAGTTGTAAATATGAAACACTGAGTCCTGAAACCTCTGAATCTGTCCTTTATTTTCTTTAGGTTAAAATATAATTACGCTTCTGATGAGCTGTGTGTAACCAGACCCTACTAGAAAAAATGTAATTTTAGATTTTAGGTCATGAGTTTTCATCAGCCTCTACTCTAATGGGATTACTGCAATAGTACACATTAGAAAAGCATGATTTGGGTAACATAAAGCTTAAAAACTTTATTTAGGGATATTTATAAAAACCATTGCAAGTTTTGAGAAGAAATGCTAAACAGCAGTATTTGAAGTTGTTAGAGAAGCCTAAAAATATTTAAACAATTTTAAGAAACCTCATGTGACGTTGCACAGTCTAGTACTTTCCATGTGAAAAAAATTGCTGAAGGTCTCATTTCAGATGTCTTTTGGAACAACCTGTCCCTTTAATTTCTGTTCAAATTTTAGCATACACTGAGCTGGGAAACCTCTGGGGTCTTCCAGGGCTTGACTTGATGCTCTTTGATCCTTGCAACGGCAACCGGAAGACTAAACCTTCCCCCACCCCCCACGTGGGTATGTCTGCCATGTTCTGAAGGAGGTGCCAGGAGGTTGACACCAAAGGGCAATTAGAGAACAACAGACAGTCAGATATTCACGTGTGCTGAGGAGCCTGACGCCCACAGCCCCGATGACCAAGAAAGAATAGATTCCTCTGTGTATGTCTGAGGTCTTCTCTACCTCACTGATTCTTTCCTTTCCCCACTAATGGATTGTAACCTATAGAGTTACATTCTCCCAGCTGGGTTGAACAAAGGTTGGTTTTTCTTTGTCTTTCATTTCAGGTTTTCAGTTTTTTGTTTGTATTATTAGCCACGCTGAGATATTCATATAAGAGGTGGTTTTTGCCATCCAGATTTTGCTGGGGAGAGAAATAAAACTCTCACGGTGTGTCGAGGCCCTGAGAGAGGCCCTGAGAGCTGCCGCACCAAAGGAAGAGGTGGGGGAGGGGGTTAACTGTGGCTCTTTCTCTTCTCTCAGTTCATCTCCTCCTCCACCCGGTTTGTTGGTTCTGTTGATTCATTGTAATTCCTTTTCCCATGACTGTTAGCTATGAGCCTCTCATGGTTTTCCTTACCTCCACTCTCTTCCTGCTTTCAGGAAGCTTAATTTCCTGAATATATGCTTTCCCCAGCTCACGCTGCGTAGACTTTAGCATAGTTATGTTCTTACCTTGTTGCCAGCCTCGGTACCTTTCCTATCGGTAGACAGAAGATCCTGAAGTACAGGAACGTTGCTTTTTCATCTGTCCCTTCGGCTATCCTCATGATGCCTGGCCCCGAGGGGCTGTTACCTGTCAAAATGAGGGAACAAACCAGATACCATTTTGATCATGTAGTCTCATGCTCAATCTATGGGGACCTCTTACTACTAGTTAGACCAAGCCCTAATCTTGAACTTCACTTCATTTTTGTTCATTTTCTAACTTAAATACTTAAAACTACAAATACTTTTTAATTTTACCTCCTTTTTTCAAACTAAGTAAAATATAGGTGAAATTTCCCATACACACCATCTAAATCCGAGTAACCGCTCCCTCCATCTAACCCCCAGTTCGCTCACACCACTCTTCATCGGGCCAACACGCACCATGCGAACCATCCGCTTTGTGTTATGGTAGATGGAGTCACCCTCCCAGGACTCTGCTCTCCCCTCTGTCTCTCTCAAACCTGCTCAGCGGAGGAGGTTCCAACTTCCATAGCACCCGTGACCTGCCACACTTCGGTATTTACATTCTCCATTATAATTGTTTTCAGATGTTGGATTATTTATTCCTCCAATAAGATTTGTAGTCCTTTACCAGCAACCATGGATTTTGTTTTTATATTAAAGATATTTACAGTGCATGTGCAGGCAATCTCATATTAAGCATTCAAATGAGTTCTTAAATATAAAGGAATCGAATTTTTAAATGGTGTTCACTTGGCAAGCACTAAAACTTGACCATGTGTCCGGCACTGTGTTACAAACAAGGAATTCAGAGATTGAAAAAAAAATAGTTTGTAATGGCAGAACAGAAATGGATCTTTCTTCTCTGCCTCTAATGTACCCAGCACATGCTTCTAATATCTCCTGTGCTATGTTGCAATGCCGTGAAAGTGCCACATGGCCCCTCTCTTTGGCTTTAGACCTCCAGGGCAGGGGATGGGTATTATAGTTTTATGTTCTCATGAAGTGGCACAATACCTGGCACATACTCCATTTTTAGAGAATGTTTGGAATGAACTATTGAACTGAACTAGAGTATAATTTGAGAAATGTTATAATGGAGTCGGTATGGGTACTGTGGAAGGACAGAACAGGTACCCAGGCTATTTTTCTGTTTCTTGACTAGAGCAAGCCTCCCTGCCAGATGACAGCCCCATCAGATTGCATTTGGACACAGGTTTACTTAGACAATGGTTTTACTTAAACCAATACTGGCCATCCTCATTTGGTGGGTTACATTTTTGAGGAGGCACTGCAATTTAAAAGCATGTAAGTTGGATAAAGCAGGGACTTGTATTTCTGAACAAGGACTTAAAGCCCAAATTTTTTTATAGACAAGCACCATGTTTCGTAAAGTTTGATATACCTGTTTTCTTGCTCAGTATAAAGTTTTACAAAGTTTTTCAGTGTGTTGAATGATCCCATTGGTGTTTTGAAACTCATTTACTTATAAAATGGACGTAAAGATTTTCCTGACGTGTTCATACAGTAGCTAACACAGTGGCTATTTCTGGGAAGTAGATCCGATGTGTCATTCAGGCAAGGAAGAATATTTCTGTTTTTTCCTTTACACTTTCTGTATTGTGTTGAATTTTTATTTGTAATGAGAATGTATTCCTTTTGTGTAAAAAAAAAAATGAGTTAATAGAGTTGATGTGAATCCTGGTTATTTAAGGATAACAAGTTTAAGAAGTTGTTTGGGGAAAGGTTTCTGGCTGGAGGGGAAAGTATGGGACTATGAGGCCACACAAATGGTGTTTTCGCTAAAGCAGAAGAGTTAGTGCTGGGAGAAGTAGCTGAAGTGGGCAGGGGGTCACGGGTGGACCTGGAGCCAGTGAGCAAAAGTTTTCACGGCTGAAGTGTGTCAAGAAGCAGACTGGCAGTGTAGGTGTCTTTATGCAATTGTTAGCTTTAGAAAACTTTCGGTTCAAAGGTGTTTGTGATGAAATATGTTGTGTCAGTTCAGGCTGCTAAGTGTATAGGCGACTTGCTTTGGTTTTATGTTGTGGCAAAGAGTGACTGAGACCAGGAAGGTCAGCGGAGCTTTGGAATGACATTACAACTTTGGCACCAATCAAAGCTTTTATTTAAATGCTTCAATGAGTAAAAAATATTTAGCTTTTTTCCTAATGATTTGGAAAGCACCATTGAACATATGAACAAGGATACTTGCAAGAGATGGTCAAATGATTGTTTTGAAGGCTAAGGCTGGTTCAACTTTGTTGTATAAGGGGTATAATTTTATGCTTCTAAATCTGAAAAAAAAATGGGATGGATAATATTTCTTTATTCATTCTTGCCTGTTTAAAAATCAAGAGTTTCTTTTAGAATGTTAATATAGTGCTATTTTCTGTATATTTAAGTAGGTCACAAATGTATATTGAAATATCTTTTTTGTTTTAATACATAAATACATTATAATTAAAAAGATTCATAAGACTCAGAAATAAAATTTTTAACATTTCAAAATTCCTCTATTCCCCCTTCGCAAATTAATTTCTCTAAGCGACTTCATATGCATACACATACATGTGTGGATGTGGTTTTATTGCATCATTCTCTGTGTATCCTGCAACTTGCCACTTTTCATTCAATGATGGGGCTTAGAGCTTATTCTCAGTCATTGCTTATAATTCACCTTGTGCTTTTTCATAGTTGTAGCATTTTACAATTTAAATGTATCAGATTTTTATTGTACTTAAATTTGAGGACAAATAATTAAGCTTTTTTCTAGCCAGATTTATGCTTGAAGAAGTCCTTAGGGACCTTAGAGAGAATGACAGGTATTTCAGAAATTCCACATTCTGTGAACTGGTATTAGGAGCATGGAATGAAATGAGAAGAGAGAGCTACAAGTAACAATAAAGATCAGGAAAGGACTTTGTAAAATTATTTCCAACTGCTTATTGCTATAAGTTTTTGGTCAAAAAGCTCGTGGTGCAGCCCATGTTAAAAAAACAAATCAGATCTTATACGTAACAGCAGATTTGGAAATGTATAAACTTTTTTCTTTTTTTTTTAATATACATGGTTTGTTCTCTACGCCCTTTAGTTCTGTTTCATCCTTTGGAATGTTTATCATTATTTCTTGGGAAATAATTCTGCGAACAGGAAGAGCTGCTTGCTTTTTAAAAAAAATGTAGCAAAAAACCCAACAATTTGTGGACATGATGGTCATGTATTTTGACCGTGATTAAGAAGCTACTGACCAGCGACAGACCACCATTTTATAAAAACATACTTTATAGCATTTAAGACTACAAATGAACATTTTATAGGGCAAAAAACCATTCTTCTGTGCCCACCATCCTCCCCTGAAAGAGCAATGTGTAATTTGACTGTGGACTTTCACCCACACATAGTTGGTTTTTCCAATTGAAAATTTGGGTAACATTTTAGAAATTGAATTAGCTGCTTCATGGTGGTCATTTAATACATGAAAACGTGTTTAGACTTAATTGAAAGGTGAAGATTGCCATTTTCTTTTTGTAAGTCTAGAAACTGTCATTATTTATAATGTAATCTATTTTAACAAACTTTTTTTTAGTGTTTGTATTCTACTTTCTGGCTTTACCTTCTCAATTTTCAAAATTTTGATGTTCAGTGATTTCATGTTTTGGTTATATTTTTTATTCAATTGTATCTCTGGTTGCAGAAATTATATTTTAAAGCATTTCTGAATCGTTAAAGCACCAAATACACTACTGGCACTCAGAGGCTTGTTAAATGAATAAAAGTGTTGCCAGGGAGTTTTCATAGAGCTTTATGTGCTGTTAATTGCCATCAATTAAATCTGTTACAAGTAATAATGCACTGTAATCTGTTGAAAACCTCACCTTTCAGTTAATCAGTTCTCCAACCTTTCCTTCCTTCTCCTTGAAGAGTAGTTTAGAGTTCATTTATTTTCACCTGTGTAAACCAATTACCTCTGCCCCAGATGTTACTGGCATACCAGGGAATCTGACCTAGAATACAAGCCTGTAAATTATTGCTTCTTTTTACACCTTATTGTAATGTAAATGGTTTAGTGGAAAAAATACATGTTTCTAATCCACTGGTGCTTCTATCTGCAGACTACCTATTATGAGCTAGTCAGTTTACATAGATTATTGTAAATCCTCACAATAGCCTTGTAAAGTGATGTCCCTGTTTTATACAGAAGGAAACAGAGGCTCAGAGAGGCATGTAGCTATTCAGAGTTACAGAGCTGGTAAGGGCAGAGCTGGGATTCAAAACCACACTTAGCAGACCTGAAAGCACTTCTCTTTCACCAAATGTTTCCAACGAAATTCAATTAATGTGTCATAGAGAAAAAGAACAGATTTAGAAGGCAGTCCATTTGGGGACTTTCAGAACCCACTCAGCCACTACCAGCTTTGTGATTTAGTCTCAGGTTCCTTATTTGCAAAATAGGGGCACTACTGCTCACCATGGTGGGTTGTTATGAAGACTAAATGGAAGTGTATGGCACATTATGGGTTTTTAAAAAAATGACCTGAAGTACTCCTCCTAGTTAAGACACCCTCTGATGAAATTAAATGCATTGAACAGAATTTTAATTTAATGTCTTGGAACAGAAGATACTGATTAGAGCGTTCCCGTTGTGTTTCTCATGGTAGGTCTTTGAGAGAGCAGAACAGATTTCAATCCCAGCAGCAATGTAATTTGTAGTGGGGGTGTTGTTCTTTTTAATTCTTTGTTTTAATCCCATTTGGAGTTGCAAAAATTTCTGAAGGGTCTCATGTTGCCTAGGGCCCCAGGCTGGAATTTTGTCTTAACCTATTGATGTGGTAAGCTGTTGGAAGAGGTAGGAGTGATTTAGAAGGAGATGGTATCAGGAAACAAATGAGTTGGACACATATTTCTCAGACCACTAGAAATCCAGTTGAGCTAACCGGTGAGTTTGTGAAAGTTTTTTTGCAAAACCAGTACATTTTTGACTGAAATTTTCTCTTTCTCTTGAAAATTGCTTTTAGGATGCAGAATAGAAAACTGTGATTCTTGCTTTAGCAAAGACTTTTGTACCAAGTGCAAAGTAGGCTTTTATTTGCATAGAGGCCGTTGCTTTGAGGAATGTCCAGATGGTTTTGCATCATTAGATGAAACCATGGAATGTGTGGGTGAGTAGTTTTTCATGTAACTTTCAAACTTCAACTGTTATTTTAGTACCCATTCCTTGGGGAAAAAATTGCATGCTGGATATATTCATCCTAGAAACAAATCGGTTATCTTGTTATTAATTAGAACTGAATATTATTTAAGTTCTTTGCTGACCTTCTGCTGTTGGGTGTTATCATATATTACATTTTGTTACAAAATTTGTTAGTTGTACATCTGCTCAGTTAAACCACTTAAATGCTGAGAATAATGTTTTTATCATTTATGTAATACATCCACTTAATTATCTTAATAAAATCATTAGTAACCGTTAGAGAAAAATGTTTTGTTAGAAGGAAAACATAATTTTCAAGCAGTACCATGTGGTTAGCTAGTCTGTCACTTTTGTTATCTGTCCTAATTATGGAGCTTCTTGTTTAGCCGTTTGTATATTAAATAAAAGTTCATTTGAGAAGAAATTTCTTTTTGTGCCAACTGATTGACTGCATGCTGCAAAGTGCATTAGAACAATTTTACTAAACTTAGATATGTAGAATGCATAATTTAATCTACACATATATGCTGTTTGTGAATAGCAATTAGGAATACATATTTTAGAAATTCCATATTTTTTGAGTGTTTAAAAAAGCTTTGGTAATTTTATACCACTGATTAAAAGGTAAAGCTCTGTCAGTACCTACATATTGATAAATGCCTCAATCTAATCTTAGATGTAATGGCATCTTCACCCCTCCCACCCCCACCCTGCCTGAATTTTATCTGACATGTTATACATCTGATATGGTGTACAACAGAGCAATGTATTATAAATGAGACTTTCCGTCTCTTTAAAATGGAGACTTAAATTGAGAACTTTTCCCCTGCAGAAATATTGAAGTAGTCTGTAATTATGTATTCGAAAGCTTGCAGAGAACACATTTAAATGCGAGGCTTTTGAAGAAATGTGTACATATATTCCTATATATGTGTGAGTTAATACCTGCACACAGGCAGCACTCTATTGAAAAATAAGAAAGTCACCAGCAGAGCATATTCAAAATGTTACTTTTGAGAGGCAAGACCCACACTCATTACAAATGTTTAGTGGAAATTCTTATGAAAGCCTTAAATATTAAGAAATTAACAATAAAGTCCTATGCATTCCCCTAAATAAAAATCTTAAATAGCTTTGAAAAATTGAAGAGTTCCCATGATGCCTGCTGAGATATGGAATGTGGAAATACTTATAGTGTGTGGACTCTGGGCCTGAGTCCTCATCTGCTATTGTGATGGGGCTTTTAATGGTGAATTTGATGAGGAGGCTTAACTTTGTATATTTTTATCCTTTATCTCCTCCCCCCTCCTCCCATCCCAGGGTGTTGGAGGGTAGCCTACTTTTCCACTATATGAACTTATAAAAGGGGATGCTAAAAGCTTACATGTCTAGGAAAACATACATTTTCAAATATCTGACCATATTTGTTTACTTTTCAAACAATAGTAATGTACAGCATCAACTTAGGGAATAAGAAATACATACTGTGGTGTCAGACACCTGTTAAAAGAATTGAGATAATCAGAAAATGAGATACACTTCCTATCCTTTTCATCAAGTACTTACTTCCAAATAAAACTAACACTTGTGAATTTCAGTGGGGGCATGCAGAATTAACCTGTAAAATTTTGTCTCCTGTCATGGTATGAAAATAGTATCTTTTACTGTAGTTTTTAGCTGCTAAATCTTTTAAAGATTATATATTTCAGTGTCTTTAGAATGGACCAGTAGCATCCCTTCAAAAAATGAACTAAGACAAATAGAAAGTAATAGTTTTAAAATTACTTATGTAGCAGTTACTTGCTTTTATATATAACTCCATAATTCAAAGAGTTAAAGTTCCCAAAAGGTGTATACAGGTCTTGTGGGGTGTACAACTTAATTTTTGGTGTCTGAAGGTGGGGGAGTGGAGAAACACTGCTATATAAATTTTGTGACAGTGGAGAAATGTATAGCAAATTGTTATCTGTGTTTTCTCTCTATTAGAAGGATGTGAGGTTGGCCATTGGAGTGAATGGGGAACTTGTAGCAGAAATAATCGCACATGTGGATTTAAGTGGGGTCTGGAAACCAGAACACGGCAAATTGTTAAAAAGCCAGCAAAAGACACGATACCATGTCCAACCATTGCTGAATCCAGGAGATGTAAGATGGCCATGAGGCATTGTCCAGGAGGTAAGTTTGGATAATCCCTATTTTCTGCTTTCTGAATTCTCCTCCTGCCTAATCACCCTCGCTCCCAAAAAAGTATTTATCCATGAGGGAAACCTGATAATAACATTGGTGAGAAAATTCTACATTATGCTTCCTTAACCTTAGAATGATTAAATTGTGAAGAATATAAAGTGAATATTTAATCTAATTTCACCATACCTTGAAAATAATTAGAAGACTACATTACAAGTGAACTTTTAAAACGAGTTTCCGAAAGAGTGTGTGTGTCGGTTTTTTACTTTTTTGTTGTTGTTGTTAACATACCGTACAAGCCAGTTCTTATGAAATCAGGCCTTTGCAGATGTTGCTGTAAGAGAAGCAGCCAACTTTCAGTTGAGAAGAGTTTAGATTAGAAAGGTTTATGGAATCTGTAAAATCATCTGTATCATTACTAGTTGAAGATGACAACTGAAAATAAACTTGCCCAAACACTGGGAGGAATAAACATTGTCTTAATGTTACCACAATTAGCCGGTTCTCTTTGTTTTGATAATAATTTGTGGAAAACAGCTACTGGTATATGTATGTTTATTTGTGTCTTTGTAGTAATTGTGCTGATTTGCGGTAATTATTCTGTAATGACAGGATTAGGCCCACTTACAAATTAGACGTGTACATAGCTCAGGTGCTGGCTGGAGTCGAGACAGTATGTTGAAATGCAGTTCTCAGTGCTGAGGCAGTGCTTCTGAGAGCATAATCTCTTGTTATCACTAGTGAATGCCGCATTGCCAAAGATGAAGTTCGGATTTTTCTAGTGCGTGAAATAGAAAAGCAAAAAAGAAAACTGCATTTAGAAAACTGCCCTATGAAATAGTCAAAACTTTCATTTGCCTTTGTTCTTGCTGTTGAGGCATAGCTTTTCAGCTTCGTGGCTGTAGTGCAGAGAGGGAATATATATCTGCTTAGGATGGATTTATATCCATATTATGCTGCCCCATAGAGAACGTCTGTGATCCATGGAGGAAGACAAAACTTTTAAGACTTGAAGACTCCAGTCGGCCTTTGAGAACTATTAGATCCAGATTCAGAAGCTACTATTAGGAAGGCAGCTTTTCCTCTTGAATTAGTTTTGCTTTCTTTGCTGAGTCTTTGAAACAAAGTTTTTTTGGGTCTGCTTTTCACTAACAAGGATGGTTTTGTTCAGTTAAACTGGGTATTTTTCAGTCAAAATATAAGAAAATATTTTCTTACAAAACTAATAAGCCACTTCTTGGATAGCTGAGAGCATTTAACCTGCAACCTTGTGCCTAAAAACAAACCTGATGTATTCAGGTATTGGAAATAAAGGCTTTCTTTGTTGTATATTGTTTATATAACTACCCCCCCCATTCCTCTTCCAGCAACGTGGTCCCCCAATTGTGGTTTACGTTAATAGCAAAAATGAACCTGAAAATGCTCCTATAACAAACATGCTTATGTGTAACAAGAGCCAGCATGTTCCCCTCCCCTCTGAAACTATTTTGACTTAGCCCCAGTCTTGCTTGAGAAATCTGTAGATAACAGCTAAATTTTTAACCTATAATGTTTATTGCATTTTTCTTTTTTACGCTTCCAGCAAGTGTACTGTCTTAACAGATATAACTTGACACAGTCAGCAATTAAAATTATGTCAAAACAAATATTTATGTATCATCTGTTAATATTCTCTTTTTGACAAGTGAACCAGTAATGAACTCTAATTTACATTTAGGTTTTACCAAATATTATTTATTAGGATAGACATTAGGAGGGCCTAGCTCTAGCATTGCTCTAATCCCTGTATCTACATATTCAGTTTAATAAATTCAATTTTTAAGTAACCTTTAAAGTCAGTAGGTTTAAAAAATTATATTGCAATTTGTTTTATGTTTTTAAAAAGGGATCTAACATAGAATTGTTGCTAGAAATGGAAATTGACTGCAATAAAATAACATCTATTTACAAATGTAGGAAATGAAAACTAGGAAGTTAATTTTGGAACTTGAGCACCAATTGATAAAAATTGGCATAACTTCCAGTGGAGTATCCCACCTTGCCTCAGGTGAGAGAGGAAAAAGTTCCTTTCTTCAATAGGTCACGGTGATTAATGGAAGAATGGAGAAGAAAACCACTTTATCCCATTTTACATCTTGACTTGATTTCAGTGATCTGCTTTGACAAACCATGCAAAAATGTAAGTCGTAATCAGGTTGGGAATACAGGCATTTTTCAGATCTTTTCAACATATGTATGGATTTTTCTCTTGTTGGAGCCAATCTTAACCTGATTGCACACAAACACAGCCTTAACCTCCTTCACACTAGAGCACAGGCACATTAAAATCAGCTGCTTTTCATTACTGGAAGGCATACGTTAGAGGTCAGTGCAATGGAGTAGTCCTAAGTATATAGATATTACACTGAAAACTATTAAAAATGAGACAATAAATGGCTATAAGATTTAAAAACAACAGTGTAATGCTTTAGCCTATTTTTCCTTAATAATCATATGCTTATTTGCTTTTAAACAATGAAAGAATATTTGGAAGTGTCTGAAGTCAGCGATTGATGTATGACTTGAAGTTAGTGTTCATTTCCAATTTTTTTTTTTTTGATTAGTTATCTTTTCTTTCATTTCTGATGACATAATCTGCAGAGCACCTTGGGCTTTTCTGACACTTATTTTTCGGGACTCCGGTCTAAATCAGGAGATCTGGGTCCCTGCACCATGTCAACTCATTAAATCTATGACCCTTGGCAAGTCACTTAACCTCTCTTGGCCTCTATTTCCTCATTTTAAATTGAAGGTATTGGGGTAGGCAATCTCTAAGATCCAGTCCAGTCCTAAAATCCAATAATTCTACGACTAATTGCAAAAAGATATGGATAGGTTTTGTGGTTGTCATGTGAAGGGTGAGGAAGAGAATTGTAAGTCCAAGAGCTTTGTGTCATGACCAAGAACTGAACTCTTTTCCAGTAGCTGCACTGTGTGCATTTGCCAAGCCTTTTACATCTGGCAGCTTTCAACCTCTTCCTTCCTCCTCCTTCCTTTTCACAGATAGTGACCCCTCAAAGGCTGAACAAGACTCTTGTAAAATCTGCCTATGACCAGTGGTTTAGCTACCAAGACAGCAGGAGGATAGAGAAGGCAAGGCAAGAGGAGGGGATCATAAAAGACACTCGAAAAAAGGGAAAGATTGACAATGAGTTAAGAGGAAAAACAATTGAACAATGAATGTAGGAAACAAGGGGAAAAAAGAACATACTACTAAAAATGAAGACTCTACTCACAGCAGATGTAACTGTCTTCACTCCCCTCCCTTCCACCCTGAGCACACTAATAGGATTCATCCTGTTGGGACCACGTTATTCTATTAATATATAACCTGCAGCTTTATTTTTTTTATTTAAAAAAATGTTTTGGCTGCACTGCGTGGTTTGCAGGATCTTAGTTCCCTGACCAGGGATTGAACCTGTGCCCTTTTGGCAGTGAAAGTGTGGAGTCCCAGCCACTGGACCACCAGGGAATTCCCTAACTTGCAGCCTTAAATGGAAGGAATTTCAAATCTGGATTATGTTGTACATTAGGCAATATATTAATAGAAAAATATAAACATGCTATTATATTTAAATGACAAATGGAAGAACAAAATCATGGTTGCTGAGGTACGAAGTTGGAAGATGTTCATGTATGGGGGGTGGGGGCGGAAATGTCATTTGGAGGGGACAGTAGTCTTTCACAGGATTGGCCAACACCACCTCAACCTGAAATATTCCATCCCATCTTTACAGGCCCATGGCAGCTAGTTTTAATTTTTTCATCAGGCATTTATTGAGCAGTGCTGTGTGTACCAATCATTGGTCTAGGTGTGATATTGTTCAAGGTTCTTACAGTGTTTTTTTCTAGTGGAATCATGGCAATAGAGAAGTGGATGAGTGCATAATTTCATGTGGAGATGGGAGCTATGTCAAGAGAAATAAAGTGGGAAAAGGAGCTAGTGAAAGATTGGATTGGGAGTGTATTATATAGGGTGTTCAGGGACATTGAGGGAGTAACATTTGATCAGAGATCTGAATGACGGAGATCTTTTGAAGCCTAAGGGAAAGTTTTTTAAGACATTGACTCAATGGTTATGTTTTATGCACATCATTGATTTCTCCCATTACGTATTATGGAAGAGGAAGGAGCTGAGATCCAGGAGGCTCTGACTGGTCCATGGAGATGTAGCAAGTTATTAATGGTAAAACCAAGAGCAGGACCAACATTTTACCCAGGAAACGCAAGTTTTCTTGTGCCTTTTCCTCGTTCCTTATAATAAAATTCAAAGATAAAAGCTATGGTTGTCCAGCATCGAAGTAGCTGACTTTAAATGATTTCTCCTTCCACTCCAATGCATCATTTTACTTTTGTTTGACACATATTTTTTAAAAACATGACACTCTGCCATCACCACTCCCTCCCAAAGTCCTCCCACTTGAGACAGCTGGTGAAACATACCCCAAAGGTCATTTCATAAATGCCGAAGTGTTGAGCCACTGGCTTTGTTTTGATTCAGCCATTCCTATTAAGGCCATCTTCTTCTGTAATTTTAGTATCATTGGTCCTCATTTTGTTGGGGGGGAAAAATGTGACTTCAAGATTATTCTTTCCATCCATAGTCTTTCATAGTGGCCCTCCCCCTGAGGCTGTCTTCAGTGGAGCCACACCCAGCACTCCTCTCTGCCCCCTTGCTCTCTGGCCTGCCCAGGGGCCCTGGGGATCTGAGCCCCTCCCCACATCTAGGAGCTCCATGCCTGCAATGGCTTTTCTCTTTCTGACACATCTAAGCACTCAGACTGCTAGTGTAATGTAGGGGATGCTTTGACTGATGCTCAGATAGTTTTCTGTCTTTTGCTCATGGCTGCCTCAACTCACAATACTGCAGTTGTTAGTAACAATATGGTGCAGTTCTCTAAGCCCTCGTTGTATTTTTGTAGTATTTTCTCAGGATTGTGCTAAAATGTAAATATAAAAATTGCCCCTACCTATGATTTCAACTTGAAAATAACTCACTCCTCTTATGTGACATGATTTGACCAGCATCTATTTTGTTTGTTTGTAAGTGGCTTTTAACTTGGTAGGATACAAAAGAAAATACTATTTAGCATCTTAGAACCAGATTCTCTGCAAATATCTACTTTTTAAAAGGCAATAGTAATAAGACCTCTCTAATTTTTGTTTTCTGTATATAAACTGACAGTAACATGTGGATTAGGCATTAGATACTATAACTAAAGATGGTTGTAGATTGTGATGGATTAAACCGAGAACAGGAAATAAGCACATTTTCAGTAGGATAGGGTCAAGAAAATATGCTTTAGACATATGTTCTTTATTTCTCTACATTTTGTTTACATTTGAGTTGCAATTTATGTGGTCTGTTTTATACATGCCAACCTCAAGAGTTGTTTGGAAGAGAGAGGATAAGAGAAAAACCTCTTTTCTTTTGAAACTTTGAGTTGTCAGGAATGTAGATATTGAAATTTTTATATGAAGAAGAGGGCGTCTAAAAAAGGGGAATTCTTGTTGCCCTTTTGTTTGCTGTGCTAAATACTTTGTTTCCTTTAAAATCAATGATGTGTGTTAGTCACTTTAAGTTAAGCAAACCATACTATTTCCCGGGTACTCTGGACACATGGCAGCGAATGGTAATGTTTATTTTATAGTGATTATAAACTGGGACAGTCACGCATAAGCAGCCACATCTTAAATGTAAATGTATGATTATCATCAAATTGACATTTGACAAAGATCCACCTGCTCCCAAACATTTCTCTCAGTAGCTAAAATATCTGTAATTCCTGCTTCATCTGCCTTAACAATGAGCCTTTAGGCAGTGTCTTGTGATGTATCCTCTCCCTCGTGCCCCTCCACCCCCTTTATTTATTTATTTATTTATTTTTGCTTATTTCTGAAAAAGTGGGTAGGGAATAACTATTGGCACCTGGTAGTGGTGGTGGCGTTTTTTGTTCTTTTTTTTTTTTAAGCAATGATTTCTTTCAGATTTTCTAATTCTCACATTTCAGAGGGTAAGGATCTGAGGAGATGGAGGAGCAGAAAAGTGGGCCCCCATATGCTGTGTATGGGAGCTTGTGGAAAGTCCAGAGAGGGCAAGACGAAGTATAGTCTTGGACTTAGACGTAGAAATCCAAGGGCCTGCCAGGACCCATCACGTGGAGGCTGAGGGAGGGGATATAAGACAACCTCTTCTTCCAGTTGCGTTTTGATCTGTCCTGGTGCCAGGGTTGCTTGCCGGAGGGGCTAGGGAGTGAGTGAGCAAACCCACACCTCTGTGCCATTCTCTACAGCTTCCCATCTGGAGCTCTGTTAGCCCCATTTAATTATAGTCTGGAGCAACATGTACTAGTCTCTTTTATGGGTACTTGTAAAAAGGATTTCTCAACTACATATGCCACCGAAGGCCTGATGGTCTATGTGTAACAAGGCAAGGACAGGAAAATTCCAAAAGAGCCTTTCTTTTATAAATTCTACCCAGCAGTAAGCTACTCTGATCTTAATGTAAAATATATAAAACAATTTTTACAGCACTCTAAAATAAAAACAACTTTAATAAGACACACGTGGTGTTCAGTGGTAGATTTTTTTTTTTCCTCCTCTTACAGGAGACTTTTTTTCCTTATGAGATAAGAGGGTCTCAAGTATAAATCCCCTAATGGTTTCTTAGAACAACTTATTTTCTTCATCAGACACCTCTCTGGGATCTTTAAACAGTGTTGATAAAAAGAGCACAGGCGGTTTGCTCATTGAGATTTCCTGTAAATACTTCTCCAGCTACTGGATTGACCTAGAGCTGGACTTGTGGATATCCTCCAGGATTAGGAGGCAGAAAGAAAACATTTTAATGGAAATAATAACAGAGTTCTACTCAAATCCCAGAGTGATTCATGTTGTCATCGTACAGAAGTGTTTAAGACGACAAAATTACTTTGTGCAGCGGAGAGAGGCGAAAGGTTCAGGTGGCAGACTTTATTACAATGTTAACTAAAAATGTAAGGGCAGTAGATTTTGCTTTACAAGTGACCTGTTTATATAATACTTGGGACTGATATTCTGTATGTCAGCATTATTTTCTTGTGTTTGCGGACTTTGGAAATGAGTAAAATATTTGAACTTGCGTCACCGAGAGACATTTAATAATTGATATTATACCCTTATATCCTGACCATCACTCAAAGTATTTAATAACTTAATGTAGAAAGTATTTGATAACATGCTAAAACAAAACAAAGCCAAACAAATTTTAAAAGATCAGAATTAGGAAAAGCTTATGTCAGGGCTGACAAGGAAAATAGACCTTATGAGTCCATGTTGGTTGAAATAATTGGGCCAAAAATTTGGCCTTGGGTTTCCTACCAGGCAAAGGGAAAACATGGATATGATTCTATTTTAATTTAAAATAAATGATTACTTATAAAATACAGTATCAATTTAATGACAGCTTTTGGAGGGAAAATCACCACACATATATGTATGTATGTACACACAGCACATATATACCCATACACAAACATGAGTATATACACATGCACACATAAGTGTATGTCTATACAAATGTATACCTGTGTATATACATATACACACATATATACATGACGCACATATATATGAATACTTCAATTTCAGACACATTAACGTGTGCAATGGGTGGGACCTATATTGTAGGATTGAGGAAATTAATAATTCTCACAGTAAAGGGAATATTATAGTTTCATAGGGAGATAAACACTAAATGTATTTCTCAAATGGGGAATCACATCCAAAGCAATGAGTAGTATGGTGGACAGTGTCTTTAACAACATCCACATCACAAAGTAAGTTTCCAGAAGGTAGAAAGCAGTTTGGGAGCGTTTATCCCTCAGTGAAAGCTGAAGGTATAATAGAGAAATGTGAGTCGATAGAGGAACAGGCATCATGAAAACAGAATTTTTTGGTTTCCAGTTATATTTGAATGGGATCATCTACTAGGTTCTTTCAGTGAGTATCAAACCTGTATAGAATGTCATGGTATCTAGAGAATCTAGAAAATGTGCATTTGTATTGAGGGTCAGTGACCCTTTGCACTTGTCAATAAGCCAAGTGCCTTTTCTACTTAGTAAGATGTTCTTAAGCAAGATCAGAAGTTGCATATTTATTTATTTACTTTCCAGATCTTTATTGGAGTATAATTGCTTTATACTGTTGTGGTAGTTTCCGCTGCACAATAAAGTGAATCAGCTGTATTTATACATACATCCCCATATCCCCTCCCTCTTGAGCCTCCCTGTCGCACCCCTCTAGGTCATCACCAATCATCGAGTTAATCTCCCTGTGTTATGCACCAGAAATAACTCCACATCTAAATATGCAGCTTCTGGTGGTTATCTCAGGTCCTGCACTAACATTTTAAATAACCCTTTATGATTCTTGTTTCTTCTTTAAGGCCGGCCTTTAATTATTTTATCCTGTAAAAGCTATTTGATAGCAGAGAAACGTGGATTTTGAGTAAATGCTGACTGAGTTGAATTGACTTTATTAACATTAGTTACAAGTTGCCTTCTAATTTCTCTAATTCCTACTTCCCCAATGCAATTCAGGTATTAAGTGTTTGGAGCTGAGCTTCCAGTGCAATCTGTGATTTTTTCCATGGCCATGTCTATAGTTTCATCAAATCAATTATTTAAATCTTATATTTTAAAGAAATGGGGCAAATTGGCAGTGGGGAGTGATAGAAACAAAAGTTTATAGTCTAGTTAGGGATGAAGAAAATGCACATTACAAAATAACAAAAGAAGCAAAATTGAATTTGTAAATATAAGTATTGTTATAGTCCCTGAAATGATAGGAGAAGTATCCTGTTTTAGCTGTCAAGGGAATGCTTCCTGAAGAGCAAAACATATTAGGAGAGGTGGGTGGAAAACACCTTAAAAAAGGGAGATCATTTGAGACAGAGCATTGCAGGGAAAAGATGTAGATGCCAAAGAGTACCTCTTGTGTGCAAGGGAGAATGAGCAGAAGAGCCTGGCTGGAGCTCAGACTTTGAGGATGACAGTCATAGCAGCTCACAGCAAAAATATAAGTTGCAAATTGAGTGTGTGAAACACCTCTATGGAAAGGACAGGATTTTGGATTTTGCCTTGAACACAGTGGAGAGTCCTAGGGGACTTCTGAGCATGGAAGTATTTTAATAGGACACTGATTGAAGGTGGCAGTGACTGAGGGTGTGTGAGGTGTAACGAAGAAGGTAAGCTGCATGTCCCCGATTTGGGGCAGAGCATTAAGCAGAGTCTGCGTTTGGGAGAATTACCAGAGAATACTTCTGGGTTTGATGTTTATGCATTTTTTCTGTAATGCTTGCTTTTCTAAAGAGCACAGGATTTTGCCTTGACTTGCAGTCCACTGTGACCCTTAAATCTTTTTCTGCCAACTTTCTAAGCCAAGCCATTCCCCAGTTTGTATTAGTGCAGCTTATTTTTTAAAATCTAGACACATTTTGCATTAACCCTTACTGAACTATATTTTCTCTCTAACTGCTGCTTCCATTTGCCATTTCCCAAGACCCTTGGATGTATTATTCCCTATTTTCTAGCTTATGATGTTAACCTTCTAATGGGTTTCCCTTACCAGCCAGCTTGGAGTACTCCGACAATTTAAAGTATACTAATTAAATATTTCTCAGGTCAAGGATGAAAATGATCCTAAAAGGCCCAATCTTGATTGTATAATCTTAAGATGGTTTTATCTAGCATGTTGTTTGCTAGCAGTTGCCTGGAACACTGGGTTGAGAAGGAGTCTGAGTTAAATGCTGGATTCAGGAGAAAACTGTATAGTTATCAATTTGTGATGTTTGTGGCATAGGGTGGGAGACAATGTCTCATGGATTTGTTCCCCCTAATCCTTTAACCCTCCAAGCCCCCAATACACACTTGGCTATCTTTGACAAATAGTCATCAGCCTCTATTTTATACCTTCAGTGACAGTGAATGAGTGTATATTGGAAAAAACAGTATGAAAAAATAGTGGAAAGAGTTGTAAATTTGGTACATACTGGTCTTGGTCACATACTGGTTGAATGGCATTGGTCAAATTGCTTAATTTCTCAAAGTTTGGTCATCTATGAAATGGGGTAATAATATGTCACAGGGTTGTTGTGAGGAGTAAATGAGCATATATGCAAATAGGTGAATTTTTATTATTCTGCCACATTTTGTTGTAATTCTGTTGTTAATTCTGCTATATTTTCCATTCTTTCCATGGCTTACTCTTGCCTGTTCATGTTCGGATGTCTGCCCACCTCGTGGCTTCAGCTCCCATTCAGATGTGAATCATCTTCCATTTGAGCCCCAGTCCCACAGCTTTGGCTGTTGATGGGAATCTTCCTTAGATATCCTGCCAGCATGTCACACCAAGCGTAGCTGAAACATACCTATCCTTTCAAAACCTTATTTTTCCAGGGGTGGTTCTCCTTTGTAAAGGCATCACTAGCCTGCCAGTTACCCAGGACCTCAGCCCTACGTTTGCATCTCTTCTGTACATTTAGACAAATTAGGCCTCAGATCTTTCCTCAACCACCTAAAAGAGTATGCAAACTTGAGACGTTTACTCAACCTCTCGAAGCTTCAGCATCTATATTTGGAAGATAATAACATTTACCTGCTTCATAGGATTGCTATACCTTACCTTGCACAGAATCAAGGATCAGAAAATGTGGGTTGTTATTTTATGTTTTTAAAATAACTGCTCACTCAGTCCTGTTTCTCCACTGTTCATTCATTTTTATTTCTATTGTCTCTACTGGACTTGAAGCCTTGTTATTCTCTTTACCTAGAAGATTGTAATCGTCTTTGGTAGGCAGAGGGAGTGTAGGTTAACTTGCATTCCAGCTAACAGATGTGTTAGCATATCCAGAGTAAAACTCGTTGCACCTCATTTACAGTGTAATCTTGGTGGTAAAATTGAAAAAGTAAGTTCTAGAAATGGCTTTGACAGCCGTTGAGTACCCTGATTAACATAGGGCCTAGGAGAGAGCAAGCCTGAGATGTTGAAAGGAATGAAAGTTGCAGTATGACTAAGAAAGGTTAATAGTGGCTGAAGAGGTAATATGTTCAGAATATAGACCTGCAATCAAGGGAGGATTTGAATAAGTGAAAATGAGTAGAGGGTGAAGGGAGAAGCGAAAACGTGAAAAAATGGGATGTGTATGCACTACCATATATGTAAACATAGACAATATACTTAATATAATGCATGTGTCAGGAAGCAAAAGGGGGAAAAGGGCAAAACGAGTAGAAGTAAAGAGAGGTGAACTCAGCAAATACTTCAAAATTAATAGTTACTGAATTGAGCCTCATGAATTAACCAGTGCCAGAAAAAATTAAGTCTGACTGAAGAACTGTCACAGGAAGAGACAGTTTCTGCTCGTTTATGATGATTCTTTTACAAACCTCAAGCTCAGGTATGTAGTTATTCAAGAAGCATGCGTATAGCATATGACACAGTTTATAGCAGTGAACTAGCTACTTATGTCATAAGACAGTAACGAGCCTAAAGTTAGGAATGTGGGTATGGGTGTATAACAGATGCAATAATACAGTGTTGCTTCACTGTACCTAAAGACCTTTTTGTTATGGGAATTCAATTTCTTTAACCCATTATATATCAGTCATTTAATCATGAGGAGAGGGTAGGATCCACAGAAGGGGAGAAATCTCTAGACGTAGATCCAGGAGTGGTCAACCTAATTCTATGCAGGATTTCACAGTGCGTGGCTTGTTTCACGGCTTGCGGGGAGGAGGCCCAGCAGAGAATGGATCTGGCCTCTCACCCTGGCTGAATGAGAGTAGCTTTACTTTTTTCCTTTTCACATTTTGGGGTTTCTGTATGAGTTCTCCTTTGGGGGAAGAAAAAAAGCATATCTTTCTCTAAAACAAAATTTTGTTGCATTCATTTACATCCCTTCTTTTACATGTCGGAAGCTGAGGTGCAGAGAGGCTGAGTGAACTCCCCACGGTAATAATAGAAGATAAATGGAAAGCTTGGTTCTTGCTCAGACATCAAACCTAGAACAATAAAGAGGTTCCCATACAGCCTCTTTTTTTTTTTTTTTTTTTTATAATTTGTTATTTTACTGGCTGCATTGGGTCTTCATTGCTGCGCGTGGGCTTTCTCTAGTTGCAGTGGGCGGGGGCTACTCTGTTGCAGTGTGCGGGCTTCTCATTATGGTGGCTTCTCTTGTTACGGAGCATGGGCTCTAGGTGCATGGGCTTCAGTAGCTGTGGCATGTGGGCTCGATAGTTATGGCTCATAGGCTCTAGAGCGCAGGCTCGGTAATTGTGGCACACGGGCTTCGTTGCTCTGCAGCATGTGGGACCTTCCTGGACCAGGAATCGAACCCTCCTCCCCTGCATTGGCAGGTGGATTCTCAACCACTGCACCACCAGGGAAGTTCCCATACAGCCTCTTTTTGTTCAACCTATAGTAATCCCTGGGAATTCCTCAGAGGCACTGCAGCTAGTGTTTTCATGTTCTTGCATATATATGTTCTCTGTAGTGATTGGCCCTTTATTTTTGCAGTGTTTTCTCTCCAAATAGTGTTATGAAAATTAGCTCCAGCTGATTGAATAATGTAACTACTTTTTATGGTAGCCTGCAAGATTCTGCAATGGACCAATTAAAAAACCAAAATCCTCCCTTTAACTAGTTTACAGTTTTTCAATTGGGTATGCAAATTATATGTGGTTAAATATGGTATAAGACAAGCATGATATGCTCCAAATACAACTTTATTTCATCTTGAGCTGCCTCTTTAACATTTTTATTCAGTAGGTATTATCTTCCCTTATTCCTAGGAGAAAATTCTGGCAGGTCTTACATCTCTTCTGCTCACTTTTTGGTGAAGCAGTCCTATGGGCCTTTTGTCATTGATACAGTCTTAATTTAGTTATTAGAATGTCTACTCCAAGATAATAACCAAAAACTAGAAACTTGAAATAGTAATGTCTTTGATTATTATCTTGGACTTATACACAGAAAATGCACAACAGACTTTGGCTGATAAGAAGAGTCTACTTTCAAAAGTATCTACATGTAGAAAAATCTACTTTCCAAGCTATCCGGTTCTTGAAAATCCTAAGGGAAATAATCCTCGATGAGACGAGACGTAAAAAGTAACTAATGCTAATCCCTGTAAAATGTATATTATGTAGACTCCCATTCCTTTCTTCTTCTCTTCTTTTCATCTTATGTCAAAACCTGTAGAAGGAAACCATATGCATGTCTTGCATGTGTGCAAAGATTTCTTGTAGTATTCTTGTATTTTCATGTTGAGAGTGGTATTGCTAACTTGAGTAATTTAACATAATTTCTGCTTCAGATGTCAAGTGTCTGTAGCATTTCAGATCTTCCTCTATTTGGTATAATTGTCAGCTCTAAGCTCACAGATTGACCTAATACAGTCATCAGATATGCTTTGAATTAAGAGTTATTTGGCTAACTTCTGTAGCCCTGTTTGAAGCAGTGCACTGTGTTGCCGTTACCAGTTTGCTTCTACTTTATCAGAAACATAAGACCTGTATATCCCAAGAACCACTATGTGAAATTTTCCACCAGGTGGATGACATATGAGCATATCTAGTTGCAAAACTACATCGGTAGTAGCCTAATTTGAACCATTCCTTTTATAATAGCTTACATTTATTAAGAACTTGGTTAAAGGTTCAAACAAGGGTGGTGACCTCTTAAGCACTCATATTTTAAAACTTTTTTTAACTGTACAGCCCACGAATTGTTCATCGTTTATACAGATTTTAGTACTTGGTAACAAATGATTCCACAATCAGTAATATGCAGTGCATGCACAGTGAAAGATAATTGAAAATTCAAAATATGTGGTCATTTATTCTTGTACACACGTGTATGTGTGTGTCTGGCAGGGATGAGAATCAGTGGTTTCAGCGCTGCACTTAGGGGAAATGTTCAATGTTGTGCTCGGCATTTTGTTTGACAGTTGTCACATTGTTTTCATTGTCTCTCCATTTTGTTTATTTCCCTGCTTCTTAAGCAGCTTGATGAAATCTCATCAGCTAACTGGGATTGAATTTTGATGAGTGCCAAGTTACTTTGATGAAATCTAGTGTAATTATCTTAAACTTGACTTTATTTGGCTTTAATGCTGGCATTTTCCATACTGAGAAAATTAGTGCATTTGTCTGCTACTGGAGATGGAAGCCCAGTAAGAAACAAAGATGGCTCAAATACAAAAAGCAACCACAACTGAAGTTCATTTTATACCTTTGTTTCAGAACTAGCTGTCCACGCATTCAAACTTTAAAAAAAATGTTTTAGCATCTGTTCTGTTTAATAATGATAAAATCAGAATCAGCTATTAGCCAAAATTACCTCATCCATGAACTTAGAGAAATAGTTTTCCTCTTGACCAGAAAAAAAGCTTCGGTGTCCCATTATCTGGATTTTCCTCAGGAGGACAAAAATTTTTTAAATATTTTAAATACGAGATGATATTTTATTTTGTCAACCAAAGAAACAACTGAGCTTTTAAATTGTACTTCCTAGTGCCATTTTAGGCTACAAAGCCAGTACTGTAAAGAAATCAAAGAATTTTGGAGTCAAAAGACTCCTAAATTTAAATCTTAATTTCTGATACTTATGATGTAGGGGAAATTAAACTTGCTGAACTCTTATGTGATTAAATTAGGTGATACCATTGTTGTATCTCTTTGGAGATCATTATAATGCCAGAATTTCAAGAAGTTTTAGGTAATGGTGCTGCAGTAGGGTTTTCAGAATGTTCACATAGTCTGAAATAGGACATTTAGCTGTTTAGCCAGTATATTTTCCCCTCTTAAGAGAGGATGCCAGCAACTTTCTGCTGTCCCCAGGGCTTCTAAATCTAATGTGTGTTGGATGTGGAATTGGAAGAGACAGCCTGGTTTTATTCAGGGACCAGGGACAACTCAGCCCCCCTCAAGAGTTCTTGAGGGGACTGGGGATGCTTTTCGGACACTTGGAGATTATTTTTTACTTATCTCAGTTTTCTGGGTTGAGTCGATTCCCTGAAGTTACTATAGAATTTTGACCTGCAAAGTCTGGCACAGCACATCCCCACTCAAAAATGCTTACAGATGGTGGCAGTTTAATTGAAGACAGATAATTGGTGGCGGATAATTGAAGGCAGTTCTATAGCCCTGAAAGAAAGTTATGTATGTTATAATACATTTCTTCAAAATCATGTGTTTTTATGCCTTTGCATAACTAATTCAAACATACTTCCTTTTCCATTTTTTTCCTGGGTCGGTTTTCAGTGGGTATAACCTACCTGATTTATTAAACACTAACTGTAAAGAGTTCACTTCTTAGTTTTACTACATTGTTTATAGAGTGTTCAATCAAGGACCACTTCAGAGTTACAGCATTACTGGGTTCTGCCAACTGTGAAACCAAGCAGCTTTCTGTGTGAGAATAGAATGGATCAGCTAAGTGCCGACTCCTCACTGATTAAGTTTACTCATGGTCTGACAGATGCCCTTTCCAATGGAAATGAGCATTTATCAGAGTGGTATCTTATGATGGTGTAAATTTCATTGCTTTTAATATTTTAAGTAATCCATGAACTATCTGGCAAGGGTTATCTTTTTTTTTTTTTAATAAATTTGTTTATTTATTTATTGGATGCGGCGAGCAGGGGCCACTCTTCATTGTGGTGCGCAGGTTCCTCATTGTGGTGGCTTCTCTTATTGTGGAGCATGGGCTCTAGGCCCGCAGGCTTCAATAGTTGCAGCACACGGGCTTGATAGTTGTGGCACATGGGCTTAGTTGCTCTGCAGCATGTGGGATCTGCCTGGAGCAGGGATCGAACCTGTGTCCCCTGCATTGGTAGGCAGATTCTTAACCACTGTGCCACCTAGGAAGTCCCTGGCAAGAGTTATCGTAATGGATTTTACAGATGCAGCCCCAAAGCACAAAATTTTAAAAAAATGGTCCATATTTATTCATGTACAGTGTGCAGAAATTACCTCTACATAATTGACTTCAGTGTACTCCTTGCTATAATGACTTGTTTTGCTCTCACTTATTCTGCTGTTGTAGCTGTGATTATTAACATCAAAATCTAGACCAAGGGTCTGGTGAGGCTTTTGTGTATCCTAGACTTTCATACAGTTTGATTTAGAGTAAAGCTACCATGGAAGAAAATCTCTAGATGAAGAATGTAAGAGAATGAGCTGTAACAGCTCTGTTCTCAGCCTCTCTTTTCAATTCTGACTGTGGTCTATGCCACAGCTTCAGATGAGTTGCAAATAGTTATTCTGGAGTCTGGATACAATTGCTGTCTTCTTGATATAAGGGTTTCCTAACCCACAGGCTTGAAAAAAATTAATAAATTATGCATTTTTTCTGGTAGGATAAATGGCTTCTTCTTATAATAGGTATTCTACAAACCATGAGCTGTGTTGATGATGTGTTTCAAGATTTAGAAAGTTTAAAAGCTGCTACAGCTGAAATTAAAGCAAGAACCAAATGCTGAAAGCAGGGAACAGGCATCAGAGAAATATGTTGATGTCAATTGTTTAAGGTTCATAAAGGAGATATATTATACCTTAAAAAAAAAAATCAGAAGGGAGGTGTGGTTGGTGTTTTCATCAATGGCTAAACAGTTCAGTGTATTTGATTCTTCTTCATCTATTTGTTAAAATTTTTCAAATTGCTTTTTCTATATAATGACTTTTCTTTCGAATTTTGCTTATGTCCTTCAGATTTCCAAGTTCTTTTAAAATTTGTTTTTATTTTTAAAATTGTGATAGAAACAGTACCTATTTAAGGTGTACATGTCCTTTCTTCTTTGATATCCTGCCTCTCCATCACTTGCGAGACCCAACTTCAGGAAGGGGCTTGTTGAGGTACATCTTAAATGGCCTTGGGCCAAGAGGCTATGAGCAAAATACCCACAGGCACGTACTGGGAACTGAAGCTTTTCTAAAAGAAACAGACCATCTGACTTTTTAATTAGAAAACCATCTAAGTCTGCACCTCAGTGTCATCTCTTGGGACTTCTAAACCAGAATCTAGGGTATCTTTACTAGTGTTTTTCTTTTATAAAACATGCAATAAAAATGTAGAACCATAGCCAGGGGAGAGATGAAGGGTAAGGGGGTGTGTCTCAAGGGATTGATAACAGGATTAAAACTTTATAGAAATCATTTGCATTTCTGGCTAGCCGTCTGTTATAAAACACACATACTTAACTTTGGCTGGAGCTGTGAAACCTGGTGTTTTACATTTCAAGTTCCTTTTGGGCAAAATTCAACACTTGATCTTCTAAGCAGAAATGACCACCTCTGTGAAAATTTAAGAACTAGCCCTGAGCTCAGGAAAGAGTAGATCAGCATGAGAGGAAATCCCTTCAGGACAAAGCATTTTCTTTAGCCAGGTCAGTGGCAAGAGGCAGGACTCCTTTCAAATTGGGTGAAATTGAAGATGATATTACAATAGTAAAATCCAAGGGTTTAGGCGGCTACGAGCTATAACACCGAGGAAGCTGTGTTCTGCTATGTTGGCTTCTGGGAGCTCAGTTTGGATCTGTTGGTATCAGAGATTTCCTTAAAGTTATCTCTGGTTCAAAGACGATATTAAGCAATTGTAGTTTTTGGTTTTTGTTTGTTTTAGGAGAGCTGCCGTTTAGAGAAAAATGCTTACCTAAAATATGCATTTTATTTGTAAAACAGCTGCATAAAAATCAAGGATTGATTTTTTTATTAGCAAGTTTGTAGTACACACTGGACTTTGCTATTCTCGATAGTTTTTTTTTCTTATGTTAATAGAACGGAGGCAAAATACTTGGCATTTAACTTACTTGGCATCTTTTGCCTCACTGTCCTGTACCAATAAGGGGTTCAGGGGGGTCAGTAACACAAGGACGATTACAACAAATTTGTGAAATGTTACTTCTTTACCTTCAGCACTCCAAGCTGTGCTCCAGCAAATGTTCTCCATTTTGAGTGACTGAACAGCAAAACAGAGGCAAAAGCACAGTAGAGGCAGCCGTAATACTAATCATTTAATTAATTCACATTGCTGCTCTATATAACTGTCCCATAATAACTTTTTAATCATTGTACCCTTTGGTCTAGTACTTTCCCAGTGCCCTCTCCACTGCCTCGTTCTCCCTGCTAAACAGTTTGTGAGGGATCAGCTGTACTACCAGGCGATCAAATGTATTCAATTTTGGAAGCAAACACTTCATAGTTGTTTAAAAATCCAAAGTATTCACATGGGGAAAGTGTGGGAGGTTTCAAGTTTCTGAAACATTCTGTAGAAAATGAAGTGATAACAGTTCCTGCCGGTGGCCATATGACTCAATAATAACTGGAAGAAAAAACAATGTTTGTTTAGGCTTGGCTAGAGTTAATAACGAGTTGTAATCTTATTTTTGCTCACAAACATGTTTCCTTTCTCCATAATCCCTTTCCTCCTCTTCTGTAGACACATTGGTCTTTTCTGAGACCTGGCTTCTCTCTTGGAGAGATGTTCAGTATATATTTTGTGCTGACTCAAGGCTTTGTTTTGATTCCTACCATTCATTAAAAACACAATAACGGCAGAATTTCAAATCTCTTGCCACAGTACAATGTTAGCCTGTGTTATGGCAAAATGTGGGGAGCATTTGTGCTGGCAGGCGGGGGTAGGTGCTTAGAAGGTTTTCATTTCAAGTCCATGACTTACAGCCTCAGTTCATCAAAATGCTTTACTCTCAAAGATTTCAGGATACATTTGGCACCAACATGTGCTAACATGAGCTTTTGTTGTGTTTAAATTCCTTCTCAGCTTGGTTGGCCAGATCTTTATTTTATTTTGGTCTATAGGCACATCTGTCACCTGTCTCCTCAGAGATTATATGCCTCTTGGGAGGGACTCCTTTTTCCTGAACCTAGGCTTTGTGTTTAGCTTCCAAATACTTTTCACATTTCTAGAGCCACAATCAGGTGAGCTACCCGATTTTTAATCCATTTGGTTGATGGGCTGTGGAGTTATGGTCTGTTTTATTGTATTTATTTATTTTCACTAAGTGGGTGGGATATTACAGCTTTAATAAATGACCTTTTGTGCTGATAGTGTTGTGGGCAGAGAGACTGTGTATTTTGAAAAGAAAACCTTTCACTTCAATATGTTAAGTAATTCTGCAGGAATTCACAAATGAAAGGTTTAAGATAATGTATTTTAAGGAGGGTTCTAGGATCGTTTGCCTAGGAAAATGGCAGGTAGTTGTAAACTGTCACAAGAATGAAATTATTTGAACATTTCTGGGTTAATTTTAATTTCTTAAGATTTTCAGACTCTGGATTAATAAATACTTTACTGTTAAACAGAAGCAAAATATTTGATTTAATAAACATGCCAAGAAATGTAGCAAAACTAAAATTTGTAGCAGTAGCAATAAAACTACTGAGTCCATTAAATGCTTTTCTCTTTTAACCTGAAATTTAAATTCTAAAGGACACAAAATTTTTATGTTATGAGAATGTTGCCTGATAAAGCATTGCTAGACTGCAATTTCAAGAATCCTATTGTGGACAGATTCAGCATTTTAAGTGAACATACAAGAAATATCCGTATTTGTATTCCTCATTCATTCATATTCCCTCCGTATATGTATATATGACCAAGATGTATATTTTCTTAAGTGGTCTGCTGAAAATATGGAGGAGGAATTCTCCCTGTAATATGGATCAAATCCTTTTGGTGAAATACCCAGTTACTAAAAGGCTCAGAGAGAAAACTTTCCAGAAAAGTCATAATTTAGAATTGCGGGTTTACACATCCAGAGGTAAATATTTTGGTGTCTCACCTGTGAATTGTCTTTAGTTCCTTGATGACCTAGCATCTCTAGTTGATGTCCACCTGTTCCAGCCTTGACGCCACCGCAATCTGGGACTCTACTGTGGGCCACTTGCTCCATCTGTTTCTATTTTTTGCAGCCCACAAATGATGAGAGGCAGAAGAGCAAAGGAGTAAAGAGAGCAAAGGCTTTACAGTTAGTCCTGAAATTGTATCTCCAGGATGGCCACTCATTAGCTACTTGTCCTTGGACATGTCTCTGATACTCTTGTTCTTTTCTGTAAAGTGGGGACAGATCATGGAATCTACCTTTCAGGCTTGTGAGGCTTAAGGGAGAACACATAGTGTCTGTACACAGCTAGTGTTTTCTGGGTGCTTACAGTTGTTTATTAGTGTGAGTCTGTCAACTCCTCCAGCTGACCCTGGGTGGCTTGCTAGGATGCTAGAGAGCTTCAGCTTCCAGAAAGTAGTAATATTGTTCCAGATTCCTAGCTCCTTCTCTTAGACACATAAACCTAGGTCATTTATTCATGAGGTCCTAAGGGCACCATTCCACCAGTGAGTAGAGTACTGTTTTGTGGCCCCAGTGCATCAGTCCCATGCCTTTGTGTCTTCTGATTCTTCCCACCTGTTTGTGTTACTGTCACCACTTGCTTGGGCAATTGTCTCTAATTCAGACCTGCTCATGGTTTCCCCAAATCTTGACCATCTTCCCACAGGGATAAGGATTTCTCACAAATCCAGGACCTAGCAGGAAGCCATGAGATTGCAAAACTCAAAGATGAATATTTAGATTACATCCATTTTGAGCCTTATCTGATAATGGGTATCTTTTGTACTATTAATATATATTTTCTGAAAAAAGTTTTAAAATTATTAGCTTATAGATTTACAGTAGTACATAATTTTTGTGTATGTGGATATTAAAGTCTGACTATTGTGTAAAAAATATATTAAATTATATATAATCATTTTACAATTACATATATAAGTATATATCATATGTAGATATATGATATAATCATAGGAATAAGAATATACTTTGCATGTAATAATCCTATGATTTTTTTTTTTAACCATACCTAAATTATAAAGTTGAGCACTTAAGATTTTCCTGCATTTTGGGAGATTTGTTTTCTTTTGTCAGCAAGCCTTTTGAACAAAAAAATATCAGGATGGAAAAATCAATAGCATCCCTAGTCATAAGTATCAGCCAATCAACCATAAGCCAACATGGTTTATGTTTATGATGGAAAGAATAGTCACACCCACTTCTCAGTCCTCAGTGTTTAGTAGTTCCTTGCATATAAGTAGGTAGTCAGTAAATACCTGAATGTAGATGTCTGAAAATGTTCTTCCTTTATACTTTTTGCAGTTTTAAAATTTTGCACAAATAACATTGTCTTGGTATTATAATCAGAAAAAAATCCTGATTTTTTTTTTTTTTTTTTGGCACACGGGCTTAGTTGCTCCGCGGCATGTGGGATCTTCCTGGAGCAGGGATCGAACCAATGTCCTCTGCATTGGCAGGAGGATTTTAACCACTGCCCCACCTAGGAAGCCCCTGAAGTTATTTTACAGAAAATATTTTTGTGGTTATTATAAATGTTCCAATATTTTGAATTATTTTCTTAGGATAGATTGAGTAGTAGAATTACTGTATAAAAGAACATCAGTTTTTTTTGCCAACATTCATATTGCCAAATGTCTTTCCAAAGGACTTATGTGTAGTATTGTGCTACCAGCAAAATATGAGTATTAACCTTGCCACACCTTGCCAGAACTACCTTTTACATTTTAAAATAAATTTATGTTTTCAAAAATATTTCATCTGTTTCCAATTATATTCGTTTATTAATGAGGGGGCTCCCTCTTCCATTCCTTTGTTTACCAGTGGCATTTCCTCTTGTGTGAGCTGCCTTCATAACCTTTGCCCATGATAGGCAAAGAGCATGTGCATTCCTTAAGAAGCTTAGAAAAAAAAGGAATATAAAAAATTAAGTGGTAATTTTATTTTTTGAGATGAGTCTCCAAGACGGAAAAGAGTTTTGAAATTATCACAGCTGGATACTTATGAATAGATTGTCGGGCCCAAGTACAAGGTTTTTAACTTTTAGATTGATTGAAATGAGTACAAAGTTGCACAAAAATGCCGATTTTATAACCTTTGTGTTGTACAATGATAGTTTTAGCTTCTGTTCTTGTCTTCTAAGCTTTCTAAGTCTTGAGTGGTGCCAGCTAAAACAAAAAGAATTAAGGGCATGTTAACTTCTTTTTGAAAGATTGTTTTATGAAAATGAATTTTAAAGTATTCCTTCGAGGTAAAACTTGTCATATGTGCTCCCCCGGAAATCTGTTCATGAGTTTCAATATTTTTTAGAGTTGTTAATGTGGTGATACTTAAAACATTTTTTTAACATAAATATGTATTTTTATATGGATGATAAATTTGAGACAAGCATTTTTTATGAGCATTGAAGTAAGTGAAAGAGAATAATTAAATACATGTATATTTCATATGAATAAATATGCAATCTCTTTGGCCAGTTTCTTTACAAAAGTTGACTATTTTACGTGAGCTTAAGTTTACTTTTAGAGCAGGCCCAACATCTGTGTGGCTTTGGTTGTGATACTGAAAAAATTATGCCCTCTGATTTTTCATGTTGATAGTGACAACGTTCGTTTAAACTCAGCATCACATCAGAGAGGCGTATGTATGTATAAGTGCAGACTCCACGAGGCAGCATTTCTGAGGAGGTTGCATCATGGCTATTAGTCTTTCTATGATTGAACAACATACACAGGCTCAGCAGGATAGGCTGCAACTTGGTCTCATCTTCGAGTGCTTCGGAATCCCCCAAACCTGATTCAGTCTAAGGTTGAGGAAATCACAGACCATGCGAACAGAAGACCTCACCATCTTAGCGAATTCCACACCCCAGCTTGAAGATCCCATTACCTCCCGCTCTAAGCTCTTTCTCATTTGTCACAGAAGTTATTCCTAATTTTGACCTTTTCTGCTCAGAAGATGTCTTCTCCTTGTGGCAGACAATTAAACTACTTCACCTTTCTTCCCATATGTATATCTTCAAATACTGTACCTACTCAATTTGTATTTTCTCACGAAAGAGACAAACCTTTTACTTTCCAGGCTACCTCAATATTCCCAAGTCTTAGCCCTTCTCCACAAGGATCTTAATTTGTCTGTTATGACCTTTTCTTTATTGTATTTTCCCTCTCGGTGCCTTCATTACCCCAGCCTCTGACCTAACATTTCTACCTGGTTATCCCATCAAATTTTAAAAATCTAAAATGACTTCTAATTCTCCTTTTAAACAGGCTGTTCCACCGACTATGCCCTATTTTAGAGGCTGGCATCACCTCCCTACTCATTTTGGCCTGGAAATCATCCTACTCCTCTATTATCCTTATTTTCCACATCCATTTGGTCACTGATTCCCCTTGATTCTACCACCTTAACATTTACTGCTCACTCTGTCTTTATTCAGTCCTACTCTTTCTTCACTTTGCTCACCTTGACCACTTTAGTGGTCTCTTGACTGGTCTTTTTTTTTTTTTTTTGCCTCCTCAAAACTAACTATAGAAGAGTACCTATTTAGTATGCGAAACTAGAATCTTTTATTTCATCCAGGTATTGCCTTGAAACAAACAAATATACACCTTTATTAAATGTTGCTGAAATTTCTAGGCTATTATTTAGTGATAGTCTTTTTCAACACATGTTGCATTTATTCTGTTCCTGTCACCTCACTTTAAATTTTAGCCAACATCTTATTTCATATTAGTTGTTAGTTCCTACTTTTGTGTAACTGGACTTCTGCAAATTTTACTTTTTTTTACTTTTCTATTTTTGGTACAATATTTGTTTCTGTAACTTGACACCAAAAATGATTCAATTAGTTTTGGGAGCGCCAAGCATCCAAATATAAGTTATGTGGAGTGATAACATTCATGTGTTTTGACAGCATTTAAAGGGAAAATAAAGGAGGCTTGTGTCAAAAGTGTACTGCAGATCTCAAATTACCAAGGGCATTACTGGACTTTGACTATCTTGGAGCCATAAGTATTGCAAAGCTATGATTTGGAGGATATGTGAAGAATAAAGACCCACTTTATATTAACATTTCTTTTTACTATAAAGGAAATAGCATTAATTTGAAGAGGGTTAGTTTACACAAAGTAACTCTTGTCCGTTGTTGGTTTCAATTTTTAGTTCAAGATTAATAAGAATTATTAAGTAGTTTAAACCTTAAGTTTGCATCTTGTAGTTAGCTTAATTTCATGCCACAGGTTTTTATGGGAGCCATCTAAGCTTTTTTCTTCACTGGCAAAGTGCTATTATGTTTCCAGCCTGGGTAGAGGAATGCTGGATTTTATGTATGTCCTGAAACAAGTTAGCACAGTTTGGTTAAAACAGCTGCGGAGATGATGAGAAACAAATTGGATTACAAAATCCTACTTGGTAGTTTAGCATGTCAATTAGCTAAGTTAGGATTTGAACTATATCATAGTCAATGGGATGAAAGATGACACACGGTGGTCAAGCCCAGTCTGGTAATAGGTCAACCTCAAGGCCTGGCTCTGCTGTTGATCTAGGGGATGGTGTATGTGCCCCCTGACAACAGTCCAGTTTCTCCAAGTGTGAGATCAGAGTTGTATTTTTAATAAGGCTTTACTGAGTACCTGTCATGAGTTAGATGACTTATTTAGTGACAAAGCAAAATTCTTCAAAATCATTACAAAACCAAGACCATATAATTTTAGGTGTTTGTTATTCAGCTTTGTAGTTCAGACTGCGTCTGCTGTCCATGAGAAATCCTGGTGGCAACATGGTGTCATGCAGGACATTTATTAGGCCAGGTCTCTGAGTGGACTTACCATGTTCATCAACAGTAACTGAGCAATTGAAGGATCCATGCTGCTTCAGAACTGGGGACAGTGGGGAAGTGCAGCAATTGGAGTGACAGAGACCAGGCTAATAGAGCCTGCCAAGTTTAAATCCTCTTCTTTTGTCTTCGTTATTCTTTCAAATCTGGTTTCCTATACTCCACTCCCACTTTATTTCGAACACTTGAAGCTCTTACATAACCAGGTGATACAGCATATTGTTGAAGAGTAAAAGCTTTGGAGTTTAGATCCTGGCTCCTTTACTTAGTAGCTTGGTGACTTTTGCAGCTGCCTAACTTCACCAACCCTTAGTTTCCTCACTTGTAAGATGATAACGCCTACCTCAGAAGTCGTAATGAATACCAAGTGGATCAGTACATGAGAAATGCCTGGCATGGTACCTGGGCACATATTGATGTTAACTAATAATGATGTTGATAATATTGGTCCATTTAAAGAACACAGATAAAGCAATCTTAATGGTACCCATCTGGAGAGAGGATCCAATTGGAGCAGAACACATCAGAATCACCCAGATGACTTAAAATAGGTAGGAAAATAGATACATAGATTTTTTTTTCTATGAACACTATAGCTGAACAGAGGCTGTATAATCCCCACTGGCAACATTTTTCCTCACTAGCAGATATTTTGCCTTATAGCTTCTTTATAAATCAGAATTAATAGTATAGACAGAATTGCTTTACATTTCCCTTCATAGTGGGAAACCTATTTGGGTGGGTGGAAAAATAGAAGAAAAGCAACTATTGAAAATATTAAATTTATCTACATTTCCTACAACCTGTCTTAGCTAGTTGTAAGATGGGAGAGAGTGAGAAAGACAAGAGAGTTTTAAAGCATCCTTTAGAAGTTTTGAAAGCTTAATTGAATGTTTCTACCTTGGCAAAGCTGAACCCATTTATCTGCATAATCTCTTCAAGCTTGGAGTTATTGAAAAATTTCTGTCTTTTCTCTCTATTCTTAGCCGAAAGCAGTTTGCACGTTATTTGCTTACTTGGGTGCAGTTCTGCAAGTTCGCGTATTTAAAGCTTGTGAGGGAGCCAAGCCACAGGATCTGGCTGCCTTTCAGCTGCTAAACAGGGGGCATGTAACTTGCCATTGGTCCCCAACTGTGAGAACAGTGGATGTAATTTCTTTTTGGTCAAGATCCATCCTGAAGTGAATTTATCTCCTAGACACATTTGTTTTCCTTTGGGTGTTTTCCTTTTGTTGCATGATCCTCACTTTGTTGAACACAAGTACTTCTGTAGTGTTACTTATCCTCTCAAAACAACTGAAAAATTACTTTTGCAAAGCTGTTTAAAGCAGAGGAGGTAAAGTAAATCCCATCCAAACCAGCAGTTACCATCCATCCAGGGGCAGGAAGAGCAACTTCTAATACAGATCGGAAAACTAACAGTCCGTGGCAAGACCAAGCTGGGACGGCACAGCCATGACGGGCTTACAGCAGTGTCAGGGCGTGTGGTCAAACCTCCCCTGTGGTTTGGCTGTGAGTTAGATTGTTTCATGTGGTTGGTTTGAGGGAGGCTAAGGAGATCTCTTCTTCCTCTCTGTCTCCTTTAGAGTCTTTTTTGTTATCTCTGTTATTATCACCCCTACCACCATGACTAACATACATTCAGTGCTTTACATGACATAAACTGGGCTACAACTTTATTTCTTTGTTTAATCATAACACCAACTTTATCTGGTAGGAACAACTATTTCTCACATTTTAAAAATGAGAAACTGAGGCTTAGAGAAGATACTAGCTATGAGGCTTTGGATAAATTAATGTGGCAGAGCTAAGATTTACACCGAGGCTCTCGGTCTCTAAAGAGCATGTTCTTAACCTCCTATGCAACATTGCTTTCCTGAACTAAGATGATTATTGGAAAGTATCCACTTTAGGAACTCACCACTTTTAAATGTTCCACACGTAAAAATTTGGAATGGCATTTCTCCCAGTTCCGTTACTTTTATATAATGTAAGTACCTCTAGTAGAGGGAGTCAAAAGGTTAGGCTAGAAGCAGTGTTGGAGAAATCTTTCATAATTTGGCAAGACTAAATTTTTAGTTTCTTGTTTAAAATAAACAACATATTTCAAAAGAAGAATAGGTGGTATTTACATAAACCTAATTATTTGTGCAAACTTTCTCAGCTAAGCAGTGCATCTGTTAGCTATATACTTTAAGGTAGTAAAGGATGATCTAATAAGGTTTAAAGAACATAAAGATTACGTGGAAACTGGTGGCCAGCTATTTTTTTTTTTTTTTAAAAACTGTACTTATATAACCACAGAAGAGGGCTTGGGATTCACATAATCAAGAGCTCCTTGGTATTTAAGATTATTAAGAATACTTAAGTATTCCTTTGGGTCTCTAAAATACTTTTTCCAGGATAAATGGGTATAGACACATTTTAAGGCAGATAGATGGAGTAGATAAGCCCTCAAAGTTCTGTCCAGCACTGTGATATTTTTTGGTCTACATTTAATCATTTTGACTAGTTAGGAGATTCTTTTAGAATTTGATATTTGCCATTGGTATAAACAAAATAGAATTGAACTTGAGAGTTGTTCTCAGTCATGTAAACTTGAGTTTTAGTACTTGAACATATTTAGGGTTAATGATCAATGGCCTCTGGTTTAGAATGGTACCTAGATGGACTTGCCTTTGCTACACCCCTCCTGACTTCTCCCTAAAATCCTTATAAGGATGAAACGGATACCACTGTAAACCAAAACCAAAAGGCAACCTGTCATCAGAATACAGAAGCAAGTTCCAGTAACTAAAAACCGAAAGGACTTTATTAGAAAACATAAGTGAAGGGTCATTTACATTATGTTACTGATGACTGTGTCTCCCTGAAAGCTAGAAATGCTTTTTCCACTCGCAGCTAACTGGGCCCCCAGGTCAGAAGTGAAAGTTCTGTATCAATTAGAAAACTGGACAGATTTTTTTTTTTTTTTTTTAAGAGAACTGTATTTTTGGGCTGTGTTGCAGGCTTCCCATTGCAGTGGATTCTTTTGTTGTGCAGCACGGGCCCTAGGCATGCGGGCTTCAGTAGTTGTGGCACGCGTGCTCAGGAGTTGTGTGGCTCATGGGCTGTAGAGTGCAGACTCAGTAGTTGTGGCACAGGGACTTAGTTGCTCCATGGCATGTGGGATCTTCCCAGACCAGGAATCAAACCTGTGTCCCCTGTATTGTCAGGCAGATTCTTAACCACGCCACCAGGGAAGTCCCAAACAGACGTCCTTTTGTTGTGTGGCCTCTGCTTTATAACAACAGAAAGATAATTATAACTAATAGTGAATATTCATAATAGTCCAGATATTGTATTAAATATATTAGCTCGTTTAATTACTTCAATAATTGTGTAAGTTAGAGTCTGCTGTTATTCCCAATTTCCAGATGCGGAAATAGAGGCACAGAGGTTAGCTTCTGGTTCGAGTAAGTTGAATAATGGAGTCAAAATTTGAATCTAGACAGTCTGGCTTCAGGGCTTGTGCTCCGAGTGGCAAGGATAAACTGCCTATGAAGCCAGGTTCCCCTTTCCTACATCTTTCTTTCTAAAGCCTATTGGTATTGCTCTTCTTACACATACTCACCAATTTCCAGAAAGTAAATACATAAGAATGCACATTGTGTCCTGGAAAGTATGGTTCCCTTAAGTGCAGTAAGTCAGGGGGTGATGGGAAGAACCCTGATGAGAGTGATTGTTAAAGATCATAATTTAATGTATTTCCCTTCAGTGTGTCAGAAAGCTTGACCGTCGTTAAAAGAAGCTTCCACTTTAGTTCTGCACAGTCACAGCAGAGAAAAGGTGCCTAAACCTTTAGCTTGGGGGATGGGTAAATCAAGTGCTGTTCATGAATTGGGAGGAATATGGAATTTAATCAATACCCAGACGGGCAAAGAGAGGGTCCAAAGGCAGTCCCCCCAATTCATCTCTTAAATCTAAGTAGACTTTACCTTTTTTTTTTTTGAGGAAAAAATGAATTTATGGAGTAATTACTGTGGAATAAGTGGGACATTGTTCTTAAACTTAGCAAAGTTCAGATTCTTGATATTGCTGCATTATAAAACAAGAAAAATGTAGGGAAAAAGTTTGTGCTCAATAAGGCACAGGGAAAACATATCATAAAACACATTAGAAAGCAATAGCAAACAGAATGAGATAAAGGGACAACATTATCAGATTAAAAGAGAGGTCAGGTGAGATAAAGAATTGAAAACAACCTGAGCATAGAGTGGTCACATTTACATTTTCATTGGGGAGTGTCAGGCACAGAATTGATTATTTGGAAAATAGAATAATGATAGGGAGGAAAAACTTGGGAAACTAATAGAATTTTAGCAGATAAGGACAAATTGCTGAAAATGGTGATGGAAAAGATGATAGATACTAACAGTAGAAAACCTCAGTTGAAAAATGACCTGGTTTTGTAGAGCCGAAGAACTCAGTCTGTGAAAGAGAGATCTACATATTGTTATAGCCTGGCAAAAAACATTTGAATGAAAAGGATAAAAGAAAATCCTAAAGAAAGTACTTTACATCCAAAGGACAAAAATCAAAATCAAGCTATCCTCAGACTTCCAGTTTTGGTGTTTAAAAAAAACAAACAAACAGGAAATACCATCTAAGCTTTGAAAGATTGAAGAATGCGACTCTACAATCTTGTAACCCAGCTAAGTTATCTTTACCTGCTACCTGAATTGTCACTGTGGGAATATTTGCTATAATAACTTGTAAAAAGTTTTACTGCAAATTTATGAATCAAACCCTACCATAATGGGTTCACAGTCACTTGCCGGCAAAACATATATCAACAGTGTGACTCCAAGCAAAGAGGCTGCTCAGTGTGTTTCAGTCTCACTCAGTAGTCCTCCAGATAGGGTAGTGTATATTCCAGTTACCTATTTCTGCATAACAAACATTCCAAAAACACTTTTTTGGTTTTTTATTTATTTATTTTTCATGGAAAGGCATTTTATTTTAAATTACAGCACTGTGTTCATGTCAGTCCCAAACTCCCAATCTTTCCCTCCCCCCATCCTTTCCCCTTTGGTAACCATAAGTTCATTCTCTAAGTCTGTGGGTCTATTTTTGTTTTGTAAATAAGTTCATTTTTTTTAAGAACTTTTATTGAGATACAGTTAACAGAAAATAAACTGCATACATTTAGAGTGTACAATTTGGTATCCCAATCTCCCAATTCATTCCCCCCCAACCCTCCCCGCTTCCCCCACTTGGTGTCCGTATGTTTGTTCTCTACATCTGTCTCTTAAATAAGTTCATTTGTGTCTTTTTTTTCTTTTTGGATTATGCATATAAGCAGTATCATAATACTTGTCTCTGTCTGTCTGATTTACTTCATTCAGTATGAGAATCTCCAGGTCCATCCACGTTGCTGCAAATGGCATTATTTCCTTCTTTTTAATGGCTAAGTAATAGTCCATTGTATATATGTACCACATCTTCTTTATCCATTCATCTGTCGGTGGATATTTAGGTTGCTTCCATGTCTTGGCTATTGTAAACAGTGCTTCAGTGAACATTGGGGTGCATGTATCCTTTTGAATCATGTTTTTCTCCAGCTATAAGCCCAAGAGTGGGATTGCTGGATCATATGGTAGCTCTATTTTTAAATTTTCAAGGAACCTCCAGACTGTTCTCCAGTGGCTATACCAATCTACATTCCCACCAACAGTGTAGGAGGCTTCCCTTTTCTCCACACCCTCTCCGGCATTTACTGTTTGCAGATTTTTTGATGATGGCCATTCTGACTATTGTGAGGTGATATCTCATGGTAGTTTTGATTTGCATTTCCCTATTAATTAGTGACATTCCAAAACTTAGTAGCTGAAAATCAAGAATTTTATTATCAGTTTGCATGGATCCAAGAGTGGACCAGTTGTGACTGGGAGGCTCTCACTTGAGGGTACTCATTGTGTCAAGTGACTGTGAAGATGGAGCCATCTGAAGGCTTCTTACTCTCACGTTTGGCTCCTGGGCTGGCACAGTTGGAACAGCTGGTGTTGGCTGATGTCTCTCTACCCACGTTGTCTCTCCACATGATTAGCTTGGGTTTCCTCACAGTATGGTGGACCCAGAATGGAGCTGCAGTTCTCTCTAATGAAAGAAGTCCTAGAATATCACCTCTGTCATGCAAGTTGCTAAGGCCAGCCCAGATTCAAAGGGAGTGGAGGGATAGATTCTTCCCCTGGATGAGAGGATGACATATGTATTCAAGGAAAGAAGAAAATGATGGCAGCTATCTTGGGGCACACCACTGTAGTGTTTCTCACTGCTCACTTTATCTCCCAATATAGAAGGCTTCCAAACTATATAGTTATCATTACTTGGTTAACATGAATACATCTATCAAAGAGTTTACTGAATTTTATTAATAGGTAATTAGGTTATTTAAATTTTTTTTTTAATTCAGAAAGCCTTGGTTGGATTGTTACATGGATGTTTTCAAGGATTTTAGAGATATTCTGGGAAATTAATTGGGCTATTTTCTTTTTTTTTTTAAAGATTTATTTTTTTTATTTTTGGCTGCATTGGGTCTTTGTTGCTGCGCATGGGCTTTCTCTCGTTGTGGCGAACAGGGGCTACTCTTCCTTGCAGTGCACGGGTTTCTCATTGCGGTGGCTTCTCCTGTTGCGGAGCATGGGCTCTAGGCACACGGGCTTCAGAAGTTTCGGTGCATAGGCTCAGTAGTTGTGGCTTGTGGGCTCTAGAGTGCAGGATCAGTAGTTGTGGCTCACGGGCTTAGCTGCTCCATGGCATGTGGGATCTTCCTGGCCGAGGGATCAAACCCCTGTCCTCTGCATTGGCAGGTGGATTCTTAACCACTGTGCTACCGGGAAGCCTGGGATATTTTCATAAACTGGAAATAAATTACTTTTTTCATTTCAAAAATGGAAATCAGGTCTCCACTACCCAAAAGTTTGCCATCCAGCATGTTTTCAGGAATGAATTAGATTCAGATAATGAGGATTACTGTAGTGAAAGGACAGAAATATACTTAAATATACAACAATTATGAAGTATAATGCCAATGTATTCTCTTGAAAAAACGTTGCAGAATATCTTAAGAAACCAAGTAGCTGATTAGCATTTATGATATGGTAACACTTTTGTTTACAGGATGTCTTGGTTAACAATGGTTTTTTCTGGGGGTTGCTTTTCTATTTTGGGGAAATATTTTACAGTGATTTTGTATTTTTTAAAGAAATATTATACCCAGTAAAGTACACATCATTTATATGTACAGTTTAAAGAACAATGATAAAAACATCCCTGTGCCCTACCATTCAGTTTAGAAAGTAGACAGTTTATCAGTGACTTCACCAAGATGTCAGAGTAGGAAATCCCCAGCCTCCATCCCTCCAAAAATATTGATAATTAGATAGCTATACACAAACAAAACCAGCTCTGGGAGAGCACTGGAATCCACTTAAGAGATTTCAGCAACCACTGGGAAAAACAACCTGAGAATAACCACAGAAAAAGAGAAGGAAGAACATTTCATTTTCCCTTCACCATCCTATCCCCAAGACTGCGTTCTCGGCACCAAGGAAAACTCCCCAGCTGGAAAGAGTTCCCCTCACAGGGAAAGGAAGAGTGGGGCGAGGGACCAGCTTCCCCAGCCTTGTGGGTGATGACATGAATGACCCACTTCAGTCACTCCCACCAGAGACTAGCAAAGCTGAGATGTGGCCCATAAAGATGGGTGGGAACAAGGAAGAAGAGCAGGGGCGCAGGTGTCAGATACACAGTAGAAGGAACCACTGTTCCCAGTGACCTGTCCTGCAGATGAAAACCGCAGCTTTCACTACTGAAGAAATCAAGGGCCAGCACAGCCACCACAGATGTCACTGGGTTTTCGCCCATAGGTACTCATGTTTGCTGACACCAGCCACCTGAGTCCCTCCCTACTCCCCTGTCCCTCCCACCCCAGCAAAAGTCCGGGATCCTCTATGTCTGCGTGAGTGCCAGACACCAGCCCGGAGCCCCCCAGCTGACCTTGCTGCTGTGTGCACTCTCTGGGCTACCCCCTCCAGCTGTGACCTTGCACACTGCTTGTCTGACGCCCCTCATCGGCCTTCATTGCCGTGCGTGCACCAGTGACAAGGTCTTACAGCCATGCAAGTGCGTGCTGACACCCAAGGCCTCCACAGCTGCTTGTGGTCCTGGATCTGGCCCTGTCTCCTGTCACTGGCCTGTACCACTGGGCTCATCTGCAGCGAGCCCCTCCAGCTGCACTTCTGCATGCCTCTGGCCCAACCCCCGTCACTGGCCTCCAGTGCTGTGCACATGCCCATGGAGAGACCATGCAGCCACAGGAGGGTGTGCCGACAGCCAAGCCCCCCACAGCTGCTTGTGGATCTGGATCTAGCTCTGTCTCCTATCACTGGCCTGTATCACTGTGCTCACCTGCAGCTAGCCGCTCCAGCTGTATACCACATGCTGTCAGCCTGACTCCTGACACCAGGCTCCACTACTGTGCACCAGAGACCGGAACCGGCAGCCACAGCAGTACACACTGACAGCCAGCACCCTCGCAGCTGCCAGTGCACTGCAGTTGGCCTTAGCCCTTGCTCTTTGCCCTGGCTCCCACCACAGTGTGTGTGTTTGCAACTGGCCCCTGCTACCGCCCATTTACCTGCAGCTGGCTTTCTACAGCTGAGTGTGTGTACACTATGGGTTCCAGCCACTACTGCTGACTGCCTTGGTTCTTAGCCTCTGAACTGGGAATCACCGCTGAGAACCCAAGCAGCCCTGAAGCCTCAGAAGACATCCCTTTCCCTGCAGCATTCACCAAAGACCATGAGGTTGTTGAGAGGGTGCCCACTTTCACCACTCCTATTCGACGTATTACTGGAATTCCTAGCCAGAGCAATTAGGCAAGGAAAAGAAATAAAAGGGATCCAAATTGCAAAAGAAGAAGTAAAATTGGCTCTGTTTGCTGATGGTATGATCTTGTTCCTAGAAAAAATTTAAAAATCCACGAAAAAATTGTTATACCTTATAAACAAATTTAGCAAAGTTTCAGGATACAAAACACAAAAATCAGTTGCATTTTTGTACACTAACAATGACCTACTAGAAAAAGAAATAAAATAACCTCATTTATAACAGCATCAAAAAACAGTAAAAAAAAAAAAAAAAAAAAAAAGGAATTAATTTAACCCTGGAACTGAATGATCTATACACCAAAAACTATAAAATATTAATGAAAGAAATTGAAGAAGACACAAATAAATGGAAAGATATCTCATGTTCAGGGATCGGAAGAGTTAATATTGTTAATGTTCATACTACCCAAAGCCATCTAAGATTCAGAGTAATCTCTCTCAAAGTTCCAATGGTATTTTTCATAGAAACAGAAAAAAAAATCATAAAATTCATATGGAACCACAGAAGACCCCAAATAGCAAGAGCAATCTAGAGAAATAAAAAAGCTGGAGGCATCACACTTCCTGATTTCAAACTATATTACAAAGCTATAGCAGTCAGAACAATATGCTATTGGCATAAGAGCAGAACAGATCAACAGAACAGAATAGAAAGCCCAGAAATAAACCCACACATATCTGGTAAACTAATATTTGACAAGGAAGTGAAGAATAGTCAATGGGGAAAAGATAGTCTTTTCAATAAATGGCTTTAGGAAAACTAAATACCCACATGCAAAAGAAAGAATTTGGGCCCCTATCTATCTTACATTGCCAAAAATTAACTCAAAATGGATTAAAGACTGAAATGTAGGACCTGAAACAGTAAGATTCCTAGAGGAAAACAGAGGAAAAACTCCTTCAGATGGGTTGTACTTACTTTACACTTAAACCAGACATGTATGTAAATACTTCATTTTTTCATCTACTTTATATTTTAATTTATTGCACTTAATTTTGAATGTATACATATATGGGTACATACCAATTGTAGTGGATAGTATATAAAATTCCCATAGAGGAGCACTTAGGGAAAAAATGCTTTACCTGCATAACATTATGTGTTCAGATAACCCTTAATGGGAACTGATCTAATTTCTACCAATAAAATAAAATTTTGCTGGCATTAGGGAATATTTATTACTCAATGGAAAAGCCACAGTATTTCATCAGTGTACTCAACTTGTGTAATGCACAATTTGTGGAGTTATGTGGAATGAATTTGGAAAAGGATTTATGCTCAAATATTGCTTTTCTTTTTCCTTTAACTTTATTTATTTACTTTTTATTATCACAGTTTGGCACAGAGAATACATTTATTCAATTTTTTTTTTCCTGCTGGAAAGACCATTAATTTTTTGGCTTTCTCTTGTAAAGAGGTCTAGGAATGACAGTATGAGGAAGGAATTAGGAATCAAGGAGGGTTATTAAACATGTCCATGGCCTCTGGATTTCCATGCACCCCAGATACAGAGCAAGTTACACAGGAATTAAAAAGTTTTGATTGCTCGAATCTAATATTACCAGATAAGTCGCTCATACTGTTTTGCCTGGAGAGAATCCCTTCTCTTTGCTTTTTTCTTTATCCCTTTGATAATGCGAATGTGGCCATAGTAGAAACCATCTCCCACCCTCTGTTTGCTTCTCTTCCTCAGCCTTCAATAACCTCAGATTTCCCCATCCTGAAGAACCCCTCGTTCTCCCTTTCCGTCTCTCTCAGAACAGCGCTCTCTACCAGAGCCTTCACTCTCTCATCCTCACTCCCTCATCTCTGACTCACTCTGGCCAGGCTGGTTTCTGCATTCAGCATCACTGACCTCCTGACTTAAAGGTCACTGATGACGTCCTCATGACCAAATCAAATGGCCATTTTCTTTTAGCTTTTAAATAAGAATTTTATGTATTTAACATGTACAACATGATGATTTGATATACATATACATAATGATTACTACAGTTTAGCTAATTAACATGTCTTCTCACATAGCTACCTTTTGTGTGTTGGATGAGAGCATCTGAAATCTACTCTTAGCAAATTTCCAGTATGTACTACAGTATTAGTAACTATAGCCATTGTACTGCCTTTTTACCTTAACTTTAATCCTTAGAACAAAATGGTATATGACCCAAATGTTGCCATTTTGTTTTTGTAACATCTCCCTTGCCGACTTCCCTAAAGGATCATGTGTTTAGAACTTCTTTATGATTTAGTCTCATTGGTGTTTCTGTAATGGAAATCCCTAGGGTAGGACCTATGACAAAGCAATCTCTATACCAGTTCATAAGCTCTAACAAGTAGTAGTATAGTAAGGCTTCAAAAATCATATCCTATCATGATGAAAATGTTTCCTTGTCATTTGGGTGACATCAGTGATTTCTAAATGAGGAAATATTTCTAAAATGGTCCCCTAGACCAATCTGTATTTGAGTTGAGTGGCAGCCATAATAATTAATCATTTCTCTTTCCTTCCTCTCTCCTTCTTTCCTCTCACCACACAACTTCCTCTTGTCCAGATTTTTGGTTGGTTCCATATTTTATTTATAAATACAGGAACTGGAAGAGAGATCTTAAGTCATGCTCTGCCCTTAGTTAATAGGAATCACTTTCCTGTATTTTATGGCATAAAAACTGGACGCTTAAAGAAACTCTGCTGTTCAGTGCAAAATGTTCTTTGTCAGAGCTGGAAAAATAGCATTGATTAGTGATGACTCCAAGCCATAAACTTTTACTGTAGGAATTTTGCAACTCTTCTTGAGTTTACAGTTTTTAATTCCCCAGAAATTTTTAGTCTTATCTTAAAAGAAACTTGTAATTTGTTGGTCATAATCCTAAAGAATATAATTTTATGCTGTAAGATAAACACACATATACTTACATGAAAGTAAGCTGTTCTCTCAACTACTATGCCCAGATCATCTATGGAGGGGGATATATTTCAGATACACATGCACCTACGAATACACACACGCCTCAGAGAAATTGTCCCCAGTAATTTTGAGTGCCTACCTCATTGCTACTGAAGCTTTTAGTGACCCAGAATTTAAGTTTAAATAGTCATTAAAATATACATGCAGTTGTCTTTCAGAGAAAGACTTGATTTATGTTAGAATCAGTGTAGCTTTTAACAAAATATTTAGATGGCATTATTTGGTGGAATTTTAAATTCTTCTATAAGAAGACTTGGAGACATTAATTTGAGGCAGTTTAAAAATATTTATTACTTCAAAAAAGTATCAAAGTATAAGTATTAATCTAATATTTATCACCCATACTTTTTTTTCTGCTTTGTATTAGAATCAAACTGGAAGCAATTTCTAGAAGTTTCTTAATTCATTCCTTGTCTTCCAACTGAGTTCTAATGAAGCTACTGTCAAAAAAATGGTTACCTAACTTTTGGAAAATGGTAAAGCAGAAAATCTTTTCATATCTGTTCTCAGTAACTCGGTCTTTAACTTCCCTAATAGGTAAAGAAATTATTGTGGTTGTATTATAGCTTTGTAGCTATAATTTTATCTATTTTTGATTAGCGGCATAGTAAAAGGTGGAAAACAGTTCTATTTCAAAAGATAATTTTTCACATAGCCTGTGAGCATTAACATCTTTTTTATTTCTCCGCTAAGCATTCTCTGTAGTTTTTCCTGGAAGTCCTTTTTAAAATAACCATTGTCATGTTGATGCTTTTAGGTCAAGTTTCAGCACAGGTCCTTGAACCTGCCCTGCTCAGACTCTGAGAAGTATGTATTTTATAACATAGTAATAGCTCACTGATATTCTTTTATGTTGTTTTTCTTATCAAATTCCAGCTGATGTCTTTACTGAAATTATACTAGTTTGGAATGCAAGTCTCCTCTTAAATATCTGATCCAGTGATGATTTATTTTAACTCATTTCCATTACATTAAAATTTTTTTCATGTTATATGTAAACTTTTCGTTTCTCATTTTTCTTTAACACCTAAGTCAAATAAAAGTGATGAGAACATAGTGATATAAGCATGACCATAAACAATGCTTGGGAAATACTACAGATACTTACTATGTGTGTGTGTGTGTGTGTGTGTAATAGTTTCTTTTGATGTCAGTTTATATTGTATGTTTAACAGTCTACGTACTTTTTCTGGAGAGTGAAATACCATTTTCAGTTGGGGGTAAGTCAACTCATTAAACAGTAGGATGTTTGTGGAAAAAATAATTATTAGCTATGTTCTGCTCTTTTAATATCTGGTAATCACAAAGATATTAGGATTCAAGATAACCCACCAAAGGTTGCAGACTTTTTGAAACCTTAGAAATGTGATGTCTTTAATAATCATTAAGTGTGTTGAACATGTTATTTAGAGTACCTTGTAAAATATTTTTCCTGTAGTTGAAATCCATTGCTGTTACTTGGGTGGTTGACAGAAATTCTACAGTGACCAAAACTTTGTCTGGTTTTTACTTATAGATAGAGACTATTTATTTTGGCAAATATTTGTTTACTTTCCTTGTCCTACAAGGATAACAAAGAAAATATGCCCTTTATCATCTTGGTCTTGTAACAAACCAATGATGGTCCCAGCCTCCATTTTATGAATTTAATGGTTCAACCATTTGACTGAATGATCTAATCATAGGGTTTGTGGGAGTTTATGATTAAAGGGAAGAATGTAACACTGACTCGTTCTTCCTCTTCTCCCTGTAAGGAGATCACATTTATTCTACCACAAAAGTGATGAGAGAAAAGTATAGCATAATGGATAAGAGTGTAAGCTTTGGGACAAGACTGAGTTCAAATCCAAACTCCACCACTTACTGGCTGTGTTGTCTTAGGTCAACTTACCTCTCTGATCTTCTGGCTCTTCTTCTGCAAAGTGGGACCAAAGACAGTATCTATTTCATAAGGAATATTTTTAGTATGAAGTGAGTTAACATACATAACACAGTGCCTGGCATGCAGCTAACAGCAGTGTGGTGATGGTGGTGGTGATTTAATAACATGGAAGAAACTCATAGTTAGCATCTTTCCAAAAAAAAGGGAAAAGACTTGTAATATGCTTCCTTCTTTCTGCGATACAACCAATAACATTTTAATACCTCTGGTATTTGCGTCACCTGGTCTGAGAGGTACTTGTTTTTCCAATTTTTGAAGTGCCAAATCTGTATCCTAGTAAGGCAGAAGCTCCAAATTGGATAATAGTTTTAATTTTTTTTCAATCACAGTCTTATTTTCTTTTTTATGTCCAGCTCTTTAGAATTTCTGCAAACTAGGTAGATCGTCTTTCAAAACAGAACCTGTTGAGTGAACTGAGAGTAAAAGCTTTTGTAGAGTAAAGCAAGTTTGTGGACTAGAACCACAGGAGAAATGGATCTGCTGTAGCATGAGCGATCTGCAGCATGAGTGACCTAGCTTGAACAAAAAGATCAGGCGCCCTTTCTTGGTGTGCACATTCCTCTCAACATGGACAGCTTGATCTCTGCTGCTTTCTTGGGGCATCACCACAAGCAGAACCTAGGGAAGGGAGTCCAGGCACGAAGAGGTTTGCTTCATTTCACAACTGGGACGCTACCTCTCCACTCAATGGGGAAGGAGAATGCCATTTATTTTGAAGGGATACCTAGCACTCCTTTCTTTATCCTGCCCCAGAGTCCTTTCTCTCTCCTGCCCACACCCTTTTCAGCACAGCTTTGTGCTCTGGACTTGCATGTAATCTTAACTTAGCACTGAATCATGTCTGAAGCTTAGCAAAAAATTCTGGATTTTCCCTCCTGAAGGTTTCGTTCAGGTGTCAGTGTATGGCTAGGGAACCTACATATAAAAAAGAAAATCTCCCTGGAGGATTCTACGATCTCTGGCCCATGAACTAGCTTTTGGAACCACAGGTCTAAACTTCTTCTAACTCTCAGCTGAAAAAGAGACATCCTGTGTCATCTTCCCTTGAGTTTTACCACGGGCGCACAGTTGATACTGAGTTGCGCTAAATGTGTTTCTTGACCCCAGGAAACTGAGGCTTTGAAGGCCTTTAAACCAGGGAATAGTTAATATGAGAAATAAAGGTTGTAGGCCAGGCCCACTTGGATGCTAATATGGCCCAAGAGCACCCTGATATGCTGGCGGACTGGATGGGGAGGTTGATGCCTTTCTTCAGCCCAGTGTTTACTGATTCATTTGTTTGTTCAGCAGCCATTTAAATGATTGAGATCAAAGAAGTTTTGCTGGGCACAAGGGATCCAAAAAGTATAGTGGAAAGAGTACAGGTTTTAGAATCTGCCAGATGTTGGTTTGAATCACTGCCGAGCTATGTGATTCTGAGCTATTTACTTAACTTCTCTAAACCTATTTCCTCATCGGCAAACTAAAAATAATGCTTACCTTGCGGGCTGTTGTAAGGATTACAAATAATACATACGAGGCACCTCATCTGGTGCTAGAACTGATTTAGCATGCATGCATGTGCCAGGTATAGTAGCTGAAACCTGACACATTTTCTTTATCCCTTATGGCAATGCCGAAGTGGGTACCATTGACATCAGTTTAGAAATGAGGAAACCAAGTAACTGATCCAAGACCACGAGCTTCTGAGAGGCAGAGCTCTGCTTTGAATCTTTGACTGTCTGACCCCCAAACCCATGTTCTTAACCGTGTATCCTACATGACTGCCTAGTTCAGTGTCATGTGACTCCCCCACCATCCATGACTCTGTGGTTTAACAGGGGCAGGAAGGCATGTTGGGAATACACAATAAAGGCAAGAGAGATTGAGGCTGTTATAAGAGGGAGGTAAGCTGAAAGGTCATGGGTATATTCAGAGCCAGGGTTGCCTTCATAAACCATGTGTAAGCTGGAGTCGAGGGCAGAAGGCATGTGGAGCCCAGGAAGAGAAAGAGAGTTCACTTGATGATGGATGACAAAGACTGAATGGTTTTGGTTCCTGACCACATTCAGTGTTCAGATCTAGCCCAACCATCTTTGCTCTAAATCACCATATTTGTTGAGATAAGTTTGAGTGAATATCTGCAACTTGATATTTAGAAAGATTCTAACCAGTACTCTGTGGCACATATTGGCATTAAATTATAGCTATTTGTAATTATTCACAAACTAGTATACATGAAATACAAGCACACATAAAATTGCACCAAAAGGTGGTATATTTTTTAGTGAGGGAGGTTCAAAGTGCTACAAGGGCACAGAGGAGGGGATGCAGTTATGAAGGCCGGAACATGCATCCCCTCATGTCACCCTGTGTTGACTGACCTTATGTAAGGCCTGACACCTGGGTGAGCTGTAGGCTAGACTGATAACCCACACTCTGACATAGCTACCATGTAGAAACCATTATTCACGTTCTTTTTACTTGTAGGTATGTCTTTAAGTTCCAAATTGTGTTGAATCCAAATTAAATAAATATTTTCCATATGATGACAGTCCTAAATATCATTTCTAGGACTTTTTTTTTTTTTTCATTTAGTTAATGGTTATTGATTGAAGACCAGCATGAAGGGATTAAATCATCTTATTCAAATGGAATTATCTTAAAAGGTACCTTCCGTTATAGTATGAAGTCAGCTTTGGAGCAACTTGAAATTCTTCTCTGGTTATCCCATTGCTCCTAATCAAATGAAATCAGTATCATTTTCTCTGCAAAACCTGATGTTTTTTCTGACTTAGTTTAGGAGTGTCAAATGAGCCTGATAGTTTTCTGCAAATTTTATTTATTCTGGGTACATTCAGGGTGCGTAGCTGCACAATATTCTAGCAGGACGGCTTGAATATTTAAATTTTGTGATGATGTTCAATTACACGAGAATGTGTATGAGGCACTTACACTGCATGGTCCATAGCAGGAATGTCCACCAATCCACTTACCCCACCAAGAAATTTTATAGATTGCATCTTGATAAAAAGTAAGAGAAAGAGTAAGCAATGAATCGATGCAGTGTAGATTTACAGAAAGTCTAAGTTACAGATAAGTTGTCATGTATTAACAGGTCATAAAGGGTTTTCAGTTATGTTGAGGCCATGGACTTTTCTCATAGATCTGTCAGGGTAATATCAGTTGTCTTCTAGTGCTTTTCTGTCTTTCTTGAAAAATAACTCTATTGCTGTGTCCTTATCCAGGGACTTTTAAAGCTGTAAAATTACATAAGAGAGAAATACTGAAACCTGGTTCCAAGTCCAGCTCTGCTGCTAGTTAGCTGTAGGAACTTGGATAGGTCACTTGAGTTTTTCTGTGCCTGGCTTGCTTCATTTCTAAAGCATTTAGCAGAGCTGGACTAGAGCAGAGGGTAGTAATGTTGGGTATACTCGCTTTCTCTCCACCCTTCACAACATGGCCCACTGACTGAGGCTGGGAAGCCAATGGGATCAGAAGCCTTGTTCAGGAGTCACCACCTAAGGATCAGCTTTCGTACTTGGTATTAAATCTCTGTGCACTCTCTGGACCAGAAGAAAATGAAGATCATTTTTAGATTTACAACTCTATTCTTATAGATACGGGACCTAAGAGAAAAGGACCTGTTCTTTGCAGGTAGTTTATGTTAACTTTCCCTGTAAGAAAATGGGAACCTGGGTTTGCGAATAATGCTTTTTTCCCCCTAAGTCACTGTTTGAATAGCAGATTTCATCTTAACTTTATTTTCTTTTAGCCTCTTTGACCTTCAAACATCTTTTTAATAGAAATGTAATTGCATTTTTCCTTGTGCCGCATTTGGATCTTGCCGCCTAATCTTTAGTCCACTACAGAGCTTACCATATGCTAAAAAGAAAAAGAAGACCTTCAGTTGAGGTTAAAAGAAAGTATTTAAGAAGTCAGAGCCTAAAAGCTCCCCTGTATATATTTTTTAAACGAGAGATACTCTTACAGTCAAAGTGAATTATTGCCCCCTTGTGGTAGAGTTATATATTTATTTTTTCACGTAAACGAAATTTTGGACAGCATTATTTTAGTCTTCGCTACCCTGAAACTCTTAGTCCTTGACAGTGACTCTAAAGTACTTATAAAGAACTTGAGACATTTCTGAAGCCACCTCTCTTTGTTTATTCTCACCTATCTTAAACTCCATGGAATCTTGTCTAAACTGATTTTTTTTCCTTTCCTGTTTGAAGTACCAGATTTCTAACAACTTAATCAAATCAACTGGAGTGATCAACATCGTATGGAACAAACCTAGATATTATTCAAGTTACTCTTCTACAGCCTTTATTGCTTCAAATGAGTTGGTAAGGGCTCAGGAATAGAAACTGTCTTACACCCAAAGAACAATAATTTTCTCCAGAGGTATACAATGAAGAAATTTGGAAACACCACGTGCAGGAAATCTTAGTGGTGACACATGGTTCAGGTCATCCTCGGGATTAGCTTTCCTCTTACATTTTCATCAATTTGAACAATGAAACAAGATTTTTAAACCAAATGGGAAAATAGCAAAATAGGCAACAGACCTCAGGCCTACTAAAATGTCTTCGAGAAGAGCAGAGAGGCCTCGAAGAGAACAGAAGCCATTTTGTACTCTTCATTTTGCAACAAAAAATATGGTAAAATTTTACAGATAAAAGAACACTAACACACAGAGCTAGCTTATTGCATTAGTACTTACAAATTAGTATAAATCTGCATAGGTAGTAAGTATTCTGAATTCGAAATGATTTTCCTGTTTGCATGTTTAGAGAAGCCCATTTTGTCAGTTATTTTTTATTCTGGAGGGTTGTCACTCTCCACCAACAGCCTTGTAAGATGAACAAGATAACTGGTAAATTATCCCCACGTTGTGTGTAGATTTGAAAGCACATGCTCTCTTTATTTAAAAAAAAAAAAGTCAAAATAACTAAGTGACCACTTGGAAGTTTCAAGTTATGACTTGAAATTCAAGATGTCCAGTAAAGTTTCCTTAGTAGGTGGCTTGTTATTTTTCAACACTGACATTTATTAGTTTGTCTCTAGATTATTTTTTTTCTCAAAAAAAAAAAAAGTCATGAAAAATTGTAGTAGGACATTTAGGACATTTGATCACAGTCATCAAACAACTATTGAACAGTTTGCCAGTCCTTTAAAAAGACAATGATCTCTCTGTGAAATGTTTTTAGTAGAGCGTATTTTTGAAAAACCAGATAGATATTACTTAAAATGCCAATTAAGGAACTTTGTACTATAAAGGAGTGAAATAGATTCATTTGCTTTAACTCATTCTAGCTCACACTCTCTCCAGCTGATATAAATAAATAACCGTCAGTATGTTGTTCTGAAACATTATGAAGGGTGGAAGGATTTTTAGCTTGGGCTACGTAGAATATATATTTGCCCACTTGGACTCCTTTCTAGATAAAAGAAGCTTTGTGAGCCAACATCCATTCTTAATGTCTAAGATATTTAGCTTAGTAGTTCTTAAGCTTTCACATTTTAGACACAATTGTGACCGATCCCTCCACTAAAGAACCTGCTTACCACCACGGTAGGAATGCTTTTGAATCACAGGCTTTTTCTTATACATATTTATGATAAGTTTTAGGGACAGGTAATAGTAGTATTCTTGGGACTAAATTTAATTGCCATGGCCTTAAAATACAAAATACTTCAATTCACAGCTGCAAACAAACTTTGTTTCATAATCATAAAAAGAGGTCATGAAAAATTGTAGGACACTTAGGTAATTTACAATTTTCGCAGAATTATAGTAAACATCTCTATGCATAAATCTCTGTCCAACTTTAGGTTATTTTCCTAGGATAGATTCCTAAATCTGAGTCAAAAGTTAGGACTATTTGTAATGCTTTTGTACACATTGCCAGATGGCTTTTCAAAAAGGCTGTATCAATTTTATATTTTCATAATGCATCCTGATGCCTGTCTTACCACATTCTCACTAGCTTTTACATATTTTCACTTCCAAGCATCTTTGCAGTTGGAGGTTTTAATTATGAGATTTGATTCTTAAAATATATTTATTAGCTATTTTATTTCCTTTATGAATTGTATTTAGGTCTTTTGTCTATTTTTTGAGCTGTTAAAGTATTTTAGGAAGCAGCTGGCATTTTCCCAGAGAATTATCAATCACTCTGAAATAAATAAATCTCTGTTGCTACTCATTCTTGGGCAAACTAAAGTTGCTCATATGAGAAAAAGAAATAATCCAGTTACCAATTATTGTCTACATCTCAGTCCCTTGTGGCTTTAGATGTGGAAGCAGCCTTATGTTTTGCCTCCAGCATATCCTCTGAAGTATGACAAGATTCACCGAGTCACAACTACTACACAAGTAGTTACAGACTTCTTGTCCTCGGTTTTAGCTGCTTTGAAGGATGACTGGAGGTGATTCCCAAGTCTCCATGGTGAATTTCATAAATACAGTGAAGCCCAGGTTTCAAGTCAGCATCACAGACTTACCATTAAAATTTAGTAAAAATTGGCACTGGTTTCAGGTAATCAGCCTTGTCATCATAGTTGTGGCTATAACAATGGTAATTATAGTACTTACACTTGCATGATGTAGCTTCCTTTGCTCAGTCATGTGCATGTGTGTGTATGTGTCTGTGTATATACAGAGAAGTTTCTATCTTTTTCCATAGTCACAGCTACTGAATTTATTCTTCAGTTTTCTTTCATTGTATTTATCATGAGGAAGTCTTTCTCAAAGCAGTTAGTAATCATAATGCAAACCATAGATAGCCCTTGTACCTTACTGATATATGTACAAGAATCATTGTTCCAATTATGAAAACTCTTACCTGCATCTAGTACGAGGAAAATCATTTGAAGACCTTCCCTGAACTGAGGAGCTTGTGAAAGAATGAAATTCATGTCTGACTGACAGTGGAGTCAGTATTTTCACAGCTTCATGTAATTTGTGAGTCTGCCTGATATCTTGGTTCAAAATAATCTATCCTATTTCTGATTCTAATAGCAGCAATCTACAGCTGGATGTTACGAGTATTTCCATAAGGGACTGTTCACCTTTCTCTGTAGAAGAGTTGATAGGTTATCCTGTTGGACCATTTCCACATGTGTGCAAGTCAATGTCATTATGCTGGTTAGAGTGTGGCTTTGATAGAGTCTTTCTGACTTTGTTCATTTTAATGATAATCTTGTCTCGCTAGTAATATTTTATACATCTTTTCAAGCCAGGAGGACAACTTTTCCACATAACTTTCTAGTGAAAGATGATTGTAGCATCTTCACTAGATGCTTCATTCTATAAATGAAGAAACTGAGAGTAACAACCATAATGTGTTACCAAACATCTCAGTTACGAGACTACCTACCTACCAGGTTTCCTTACTCGCAGAGAGGTCTTTTCTCTATTAAACCACATTGTTTTCCTTAAAAACTGTAATATCTGGGCCAGTCATCTTCTTGCATTCATATAACAGTGCTGGAAAGATTTGCTCTGTATGTCAGAGTCTGCCTGATCTTGAAGTGATTTAAGGCCATAGCATTCTTCAGGTGCTCAGGGCAAAGATATTCAGGATTTTTCTTTTTTTTTTTATTAATTTTTATTGGAGTATAGTTACTTTACAATGTTTTATTAATTTCTGCTGTACAGCAAAGTGAATCAGCTGTACATATATATATACACACATATATATATATCTCCCTTCTTTCTTGGATTTCCTTTCCATTTAGGTCACCACAGAGCACCGAGTAGAGTTCCCCATGCCATATAGTAGGTTCTCATTAGTTATCTATTTGATACATAGTAGTGTATATATGCCAAACCGAATCTCCCAATTCATCCCACCCCCACCCCACCCCAGTGTCCATACGTTTGTTCTCTATGTCTGTGTCTCTGTCTCTGTTTTGCAGATAAGTTCATCTGTATATCATTTTTCTAGATTCCACATATGTGATATTATATATTTGTTTTTCTCTTTCTGACTTCACTCTGTATGACAGTCCCTAGGTCCATCCATGTCTCTGCAAATGGCATAATTTTGTTCCTTTTTGTGGCTGAGTAATATTCCATTGTATATGTGTACTACATCTTCTTTATCTGTTCCTCTGTAGATAGACATTTAGGTTGCTTCCCAAACAACCCAATCAAAAAATGGGCCGAAGACCTGAATAGACATTTGCCCAAAGAAGACATACAGATGGCCAATAAACATATGAAAAGATGCTCAACATCACTAATTATCATAGAAATGCAAATCAAAACTACAATGAGGTATTGCCTTCTACCAGTCAGAATGGCCATCATCAAAAAATATACAAACAATAAATGCTGGAGAGGGTGTGGAGAAAAGGGAAGCTTCTTACACTGTTGGTGGGAGTGGAAATTGATACAGCCACTATGGAGAACAGTATGGAGGTTCCTTAAAACACTAAAAATAGAACTACCATATGCCCCAGCAACTCCACTCCTGGGCATATACCTGGAGAAAACCATAATTTGATAGCAGAATTTTCATTGGAGTTGGACATACCTGAAGGCTAACAATCTCCTCATAAAACTCAAACCTTTTCTGCTCATCTTAGGCAGTATACTTTCCAAATCTTCTCTTGTGAACTAAAAAGTAAGAAAGTTAAGTCCATGAGTTGAATTACTCTTTGGGTGACTGGCATCATATTTGCCCTTAAATGCTCAGGGTGAATGTGCTTGATAATGTGGAAAGATCTGAAAGTATGCAGGTCATTCTCTGAGTCTAATCTCATAGTCACAGATGTAAAGAAGTTAAGTGGAAACAAATTAACACACTTGTATGTCCAATATAACTTACTGTCACATATATAGATAAGAATAGGGATATATATTTTTGATAGCTTTAATCTTATCAATTCCATATACTTGAAAATCTTAGAGTTCAGAAGAAAATGTGTGCAAGACCCTTTTCATACCCTATATTAGGTTATGTTTTAATATTTTATTACTTTGAGTTGGCTTAAACAAAACAACCTATGGACCACAAAATATTTTCAGTTAATTTAGAACTATCCATGGTCAAATGTTGGCTAACCATCTTAAGCCTTTGGTATTTGCAATATATCCTACATGAGAAATGGGGCTGACCAAAAACAAAACCAAGCAATGAACCAATAGCAGAGAGATGTCATTTAAAAGAGACATCTGAGGAAAAATTTTAGAGTTATAATAAGGTCTCCCAAAACATCTCTAGTTGGAACCAGTACCATATAACTTATTGCCAATGGGATAATCATACAATCACATAAAATAAGTTTTCAAAGCATTGCTGAATTTTTTGCTACAATAGGAACTGCTTTATGCAAATACTGAGTAACTTCCCTATCACACAATCTTCTACCAGCCAGCAAACACAAAATCCACTTTATTGACAATTACATCAGAATAATATATTAGGTAAATGACATGAAATTAACCTTCTCTTAAAATGAGAGTTTGTAGTCATTTAGCATAGACTTGCTATTAGTGAAAGTAGTGAACATTTAATATTCAATTACATAATTTATATGAAGAAATGATTATGAAAAGCTGTCTTTAAATAACATATATTCCATATATTTTTATCTTAACAGAACACATTTTAAAATCTAGGAATGTTTGCACTATTTTTTCATTTAATTTTGTTTTGCTTCTAAAAGAAACTCTGGCCTTTAAATAAATGAAACAAACCAACTGAATTTTTACATGGTAATCAGCAATGATTTTTTTTTTTAAGCAATGATTTTTTAAACTAAGGATTTTTTGTTTATCGAGAGAAAATATAGAACTAAGAAAACCTTACGCGTAAAACTTTATAAGTGTAGCTTCTTTTTAAATTGCTGTTTTATGTTAACTATTTCATCTCTCTGCCCTCATTAGGTGCATCTCATCATCAGAAACAGTGTTACTAAACAGTTGTAACTTTACAATTTCTTTGATTAATGATGCCTTGGACTAAAGTTTCATTGGGTAGGATTAACTAAGTTTAAAGATGGCAAAATGCCATTATAACATTAATGCCAGAATTTAATGAGAACCAGAAGTTAACTTCAAGGACCTTCATAATTTAATATGAAGGCATGCTAATATTCTTATTATTTTACTGTAGTGTCCTATTAAAATAAGTATTTTTTTTTAATCTTTGTTCTTGTGATAAAAAGTTGAACTCAGCAAAGTTTTACTTATTGAATATCGACTGTGTGCCAGTCATGTGCTAGGATCTTATGAGTAAGACTATTTTCCATCCTCAAACAAAATAGACCCTTTCTGAGCAGAAATGAGAACCACCTCCCTTACTTAAAAATCTCATGGCCTCGTACGACTCTGGTTTCCTACGACGCATTTCTATCTTCCTAACCTCTGGTCTGTTTCTTTTCCATGTCTTTATTAGCCACCTTCTCCATTGTCTGGATTGAAAAGCTGACCAGCCACCTCCCTGTAATGAAAGGATCTTGGGGGTATTGAATTTCTTAGGTGTGGGAAGGATGAGAGCATGGATTAGGACGGAGTGTTCTATTTGTGATACTGATGACTTCAGTGGCTAATAGCTGTACCTCACAGGAAGAAAAAGCTTAAGTTTTGTGGAACTACATGATAAAATTGGAAGTAGGGACAGGTAGAGGAGGAGGAAGAACTTACAGGAGGATTCTTTCTAGTCTGTAAGGAAGAACCTTCCTGTACTGAAGGTGTATAGTACCAAACTACTAACGCAGATGAAAGTTCAAGCTCTTTTCTGTTCTAAAAATCCCATGATTCCTATGTGCTTAGAACCCAAAGAGGGCAAAGGACCTATAGCAAGTGTTTATGTTCCTTATTCTTTTTTCTTACAGTCTTACTTACATACTTGCAAAGAAATGTTGAGACCGTATAAAAACTGGAAACTGTAACCACAAAATGGAAAAAGTAAAATACAGCAGAGGCAAAGGGAAAACTGCATCCCTAAATTCCTGATGCAGGAAAACCTCAGTTATTTAGCTGTGGTCTGTGCTTCCTAGTGGCTAAGGCAAAGAGGGAAATAGGATAACAGGGTGTGATTTTCTGGTAATAAAACACACCCCCATCAGTTCTTCAGAAACAAGCAAGCATTTTTCTTGCTCTCAATAAAAACAACTTGCCTGGGAGATTTGTATAAGAAGCCATAAGCCACATAATAAATGATGTCCTCATGAATTTTTATTCAAAATAAAGAAGTATTCCACATGTCATTTCATATATTGGCCTTTGGAGAACACTGAGGGAATAATGTTAAAAGCTAGACATTTTCTTCTCCCTTGGGGTAGGGAGAGGGGCGTTTGAAACTTCTGGTATGTTTACTGTAGATAGATGCTTATTTTCTTTTGACCCACTGACATGTGGAGCAGTAGAAAGATGTAAAGATGTCTAGTAAAGGGTAGCATTGTTAAAAGGAGGAGGGGATAAATGGGATTTTTGTGGCAGAATGATATTTGCAAGACTGATCAGGCCGCTGGGAGGTTTTTAAATATGCCAGTTCCCTGTAACAGGAAGATCAGTCTCTGAGACAGCATATCCAATTTAGTAAATTATTATTATTCCGTCAAAATTAATGTGAACAATTTTCTCTTTGAGGCTGCTTTTTTCCATAGGTGATGTTTTCCAGATGGGCTTTGTGTAAAACTCTTAATGTTTTGTGTTTTCTTTCCTAGAGAAGGAGGCTTTTCTGACATGTCTTCATTTCTTTCTCTTCCTGCCCCCCCCACCCCGCCCACTGCCCATTGTAGGGAAGAGAACGCCAAAGGCAAAGGAGAAAAAGAATAAGAAGAAGAAGAGGAAGCTGATAGAAAGAGCCCAGGAGCAACACAGCGTCTTCCTAGCTACAGACAGAGCTAATCAGTAAAATAAAAGACACAGAGGGTGGATTTTTGTTGCTGTTGGGGGGCGGTGTTGTTTTTGCAAAAGTGCACAAAGCTACTCTCCATTCCCAGACACTGATGTGTGGCATTTGTGCTGCTCTGACCAGTACCTGTTCCCAGTAACATTGTGAAAGGAGGAGCCATGAGCGTGGTCTCTGTATTATTTATGCTTTGATTTGCATCTGGAGACTGAAGGCAGAGCTTGCAACCTGCAGCGGTGGCAGCAGGAGTGAGTGTACAGCATGAGACTCAGCTCCTGGCCCCACAGAGGGGCAGGAGGTGTGAGGCTGCAGACACCCCACTGGAGAACCGACTTGTGCATATTTATGGAAAGACAGCGCTTGGCAGGCAAAGTGCTATTTCACTTGTGACCTTTATTTCTCACATTGTGCATTTTCAAGGATAAATGTATGTGAATATCTGCTTAGCGTTACCACACGTTGTTCTCAGCATCTGTTACTTTCCAACTGTTATGCACAGAGACGAGACTGCTTTTAGCTGGGGCTCTGCTGCAGGAATTCCCGCTCAGTTTCACAGCAGCTTGGATGTGTACATACTCTGCTGGGGCTACATATAAACCTCTTATTTACTGTATTTATGCTTTCTTCTGTGTAACAAGTCATACCTGATTAATATTATGTCACTTTGTTTCTAGTGGTTCCTAACCATTGTGTGGTAAGTGACTGTTCTAGTTTTGCAAATTGATGAATGTCTTTTTGCCCCTTGCAACTTAACTTTTCTTTTCTTTGTCGGCTTATTTCTCATTGTAAGGATAGGATAAGCTAGTTTGTACATAGCATCAAATGACCCCTGTCAGAGAATTTGAATATCCGTAGACCTTCCCTACTCCTCACCACAGTTAAAGCATGAGGCATCCAGCAGTCAGAAGCCAAACCTCCCTTTGAGTCTAAGATGAGATGACTTTATGAAACAACTGAAAACATGAGGAATTATATGCAGTCACTTGCAGTACTCATCATGCAGTTTCACAGGCCAGCTAGAGAAATTTTCATACTTTTAATTTCAAACTTCAGTATATATAGTTTTTACTTAAAGCAGTTCCTGACTTGCAATGACAGAGCACCTACTAATATTCTTGGGTCAGTGTAGACATTACCATCTCATAAGACCATGCATAGAATTGGAGGAGAAAACATGATAAATTCCTGTCACTGCTGGTCAGATTTTAACAGGTCTCCTTTGAACCAGAACTAATTTCTTATCCAAAATTGAGAGAGGAACACTGTGGAGACTTCCCAGGTGACTTTCAGAGCAGTTGTTTCTAAAATATCATGGTCCACTTGGGGGAATCAGTTCTTAGAGGGTTTTGAATTGGCTTCTTCCAAAAGCATCATCTTCCTGGATGATCCAGAAGAAAATTAGAACAAAGAAGAATGATTGTAGATTTTTGAGGAAAAAAACAAAGCAAGGTAAAGCCTTCTTCTCACCTTGCATTGGCTAAACTACCTCTTCCGCATTTTTGTTTAACTTTTGAGTCAAAAGCATCTTACCAATAAGTATGAATGTCATGTACATCACTATGAAAATAATATTGCTATGAGATAATAAGCCATATATGAATGTTGTATACAACTTTAGGGTTTGCGTTTAATCCTAAAGTGTTCACCTCCTTTCACATCTATTTACACTATATTCCTATTGACTAAGTGGGGAGGGGGCTTCTTTATATAGTGCTTCATCGTTAATAAGTCAATACCTGTTCTGTTTCTGGGATGTTCTTTTTGTGCATTAAAAAAATTCAAAATTATTTTTGTGGAGATATTCTTTTCTTTAGAGATATATTTAGGGAGGAAAAGCAATACTTTAACAACTCTACCCCCAAATACTGGTCCTTAAAAAACAGACAAAATTTTAAAACCTATGTTTGTAGCTACATCAGGACAGTAACTAGTTTAGCTATAAATTGCACTGTAGCAGAGTGATTACAAGTGGGGATTTTTAGAGCCACACTGCCTGAGGTCTAGTCTGGACTCCGGGGGTAGCCTGAGGGAAAATTATTTCATCTTCCCAGATCTCAGTTTCCTTATCTGTAAAATGGAGGTAACAATGTTACCTACCTTTAAGGGCTGTGTCTTAAGACACAACCCTACACATATTTTACTTAGTCTTTAAGGATTCACTTAGGTAAAATGTGTAAAGTATGGTCAGCACAACATGGCATAGACTAAGCAATACACAAGGTGTTGCCTGTACTCCTATTACCTCTGTCCTTGGCTATTTATTTCAAAAATAATTCTCCTTAACAAAATAGAATACATTTATGAAATCATCCCTTCCCTTCAATCTATTTTTTTTAATGTCTGGATATTACTTGCTCAAACTTTTGTGGGAATTGATTAAAGCTACCTGATTTCTAAGCCTCCAGTTATAAGCAAATACAAACCAACAGAGAGAGAGAGACATACTATAGAGTAATTTACAGCTTCAGAATAATTATGCTAAGCAGACTGGTGGTTTTCCACAAATGGCTATACTATTCCTATACATCATACAATATATATAAGTAAAACATATGAAACTGGTTTTCTTAGTATTTTCAGGTAGCTTAGCATCTGTGAAAGCAAAATATGGGACTACAACTTTCTCAATTAAGAAGCTTGAGTGTTGTTTTTTTTTTTTTTTTGAGTGGTATTTTGATAGGGATTGAATTGAGTTGTAGATTGCCTACAATCTACAATTGTAGGTAGTATTGTCACTTTGACAATATTAATTCTTCTAAGAAAATAGTATATCTTTCTATCTGTGTTGTCTTCAGTTTCTTTCATTAGTGTCTTATAATTTTCTGAGTATGGGTCTCTTGCTTCCTTAGGTAGGTTTATTCTTTTGTATTTTATTGTTTTTGATGTGTTGGTAAATGGGATTCTTCCCTTAATTTCTCTTTCTGATAGTTTGTTGTTACTGTACAGAAATGCAATAGATTTCTGTATGTTAATTTTGTATCCTGCAACTTCACTGACTTCATTGATGAGCTCTAGTGGTTTTTTGGTGGCATCTTTAGGATTTTCTATGTATAGTATCATGTCATATGCAAACAATAACAGTTTTACTTCGTCCTTTCCAATCCCTATCAAAATACCAATGGCATTTTTCACAGAACTGGAACAAATTTTAAAATTTGTATGGAAACACAAAAGACCCCAAATAGGCAGAACAATCTTGAGAAAGGAGAACAGAGCTGGAAGAATCATACTCTCTGACTTCAGACTATACTATAAGCTACAATAATCAAAATGGTATGATATTGGCACAAAAACAGACACACAGATCAACAGGACCGAATAGAGCTCAGAAACAAACTCACACTTATAGTCAATCTATGACAAAGGAGGCAAGAATATACAATGGAGGAAAGACAGTCTCTTCAAGTGGTGTGGGGAAAACTGGACAGCTATATATAAAAGAATGAAATTAGAACATTCTCTAACATCATATACAAAAATGAAAAAAAAAATGAATTAAAGACCTAAACTTAAGGCTAGAAACCATAAAACAGAGGAAAACATAGGCATAAATTGCAGCAACATTTTTCTAGATCTGCCTCCTAAAGCAAAGGAAATAAAAGCAAAAATAAACAAATGGGACCTAATTAAACCTAAAAGCTTTTGCATAACAAAGGAAACCATTAACAAAATGAAAAGACAACCTACTGAATGGGAGAAAATATTTGCAAATTATATGACTGATAAGGGGTTAATATCTGACATATATAAATAGTTCATACAATCCAATATCATAAAAACAACCCAATTTTAAAAATGGGCAGAAGACCTGAATAGACATTTTTCCAAAAAGGAAATGCAAATGGCCAACAGGCATATGAAAAGATGATGCTCAAGGTCACTACTCATCAAGGAAATGCAAATCAAAAAAAGCACAATAAGATATCACCACACACTTGTCAGAATTGCTATCATCAAACAGAATACAAATAAAGGTTGTTGAGGATGTGGAGAAAAGGGAACCCTCAGGAATGTTGGTGGGAATGTAAATTGGTGCAGCCAGTATAGAGGTTTCTCAAAAAACTGAAAATAGAACTACTATGTCACCCAGGAATTTCACTCCTGTTATATATCTGAAAAGAAAAACACTAATTCAAAAAGATACATGTACCCCAATGTTCATAGCAGCATTATTTATAATTACCAAGATATGGAAGCAACTTAAGTGTCCATTGACAGATGAGTGGGTAAAGATGGGTATAGATATATCTACTATGGACTATTACTTAGCCATAAAAAAGAATGAAATTTTGCTATTTGTAGCAACATGGATGGACTCAGAGGGTATTATGCTAAGTGAACTAAGTCGGACAAAGACAAGTACTGTATGATATATCTTACATGTGGAATCTAAAAAATACAACTAGTGAACATAGCAAAAAAGCAGACTCACAGATACAGAGAGCTAGTGGTTACAGTGGGGAGAGAGAAAAGGGGAGGGGCATACTAGGGGTGGGAGATTAAGAGGTAAAAACCATTATGTATATAATAAGCTACAAGGATATAATGTACAACACAGGCAATATAGCCAATATTTTATAATTATAAATGGAGTATAACCTTTAAAAATTGTGAACCACTATATTGTATACCTGTAACTTGTATAATATTGTGCATAAACTATACTTCAGTAAAAAACCTTGAGTGGGGGTGTGTGAAATGGGTGAAAGGGGTCAAAAGAACAAACTTCTAGTTACAAAATAAGTCATGGGGTTGTAATGTACAGCACGGTGACTATAGTTAATAATACTGTATGGCATATTTGAAAGTTGCTAAGAGAGTAAATCATAAATGTCCTCATCACAAGAGAAAAAAAAAGTTTGACAGATTAGCACTTAGAAAAAGCCAATTTTATGAATATGTCTTTGTTCTTTTTCAAGATGCTAATATCAGTCATTGTAAACATGGAGTTTTCATGTCTTGCTAGAGACATTTGGAGAAGAGTTAACACTCAGCCTCAAGTGTGTGATTTATATATAAAGGTGATGTGTGATTCTTTTAACAACTGCATCTCTTTTTTTGCTTAGAGGGGAGATGTGAGTAGGGAGAAAAAGAAAAGTGAATGATACTTCTGTTCCTTTTAGAGAAATTTGTGCATAGCGGATACTACTTGATAATACCATGTTAGAAAAGGCAGAATTAGTGACCCAGTACATGTTCACCAACCATATTATCCTCCTTCTTCTTTCAAAAGTGATAACCATTCCATTTCTACTCTTGATCCCATCCCCTCTTTTGTGAGATATTCAGTATCCACTCCTTTCATGGCTTCAGCCCTTTCTCTCCCTCCAACTTAAAGTATTCTTTCTTTCAAGGTCTTTATCATCCAGTATCCTAAAAAAGTAGCTTGCATTCATTGATGTCTTCAGCCGCCCCCTATTCTCATCACAATCTTGTTTCTTCCCACCACTGTATTATAACTGTTCTGACAAATGTAGCAATACATTTCCTTTGCTAAACACAAAGGAAAATATTTGCCTCGGCCCTTTAATGTTTTCTATCTGCTATTTCCACCAAGTTTGACTCCATTGGGCTCTTTCCTTGAAGAATTTTATTTCTCACTTGGCTTCTGTGACATTCCTAACCTGGGTTTCTACTTCTCCGGTTACTCCTTTTCAATCTTCAAGTTCTTTCTTGATTTAAATAAAAAATATTGACATTTCAGGGGTTGGCCCACTGCTTAATCCTTTTGGTTTAATCTTTCCATCTCCTCACTCCACCTGGGAAATCTAACCTTACAGCTTCAACTACCAACTGGAGTTGACTTATAAGCATGTATCTCTGTCTCCAGGTCTTTGTTAACTATTTCCAAGCTCTACTAAATATCTTGACCAGGGGGCCCCAAACATATCTCAGGCTCAGCGTGTCTAAAACTGTATTTATAACTGTGTCTAAAACTGTATTTATAACTGTGTCAGTCACAGTCCAGTCAAGGAAAAAACCAGTCTAGGTATTTCAAATAGGAAATTTAACATCAGGAATTGGTTATACAGGTGATGCATGAGATGAGAAGCTAAAATTGGGATGGCAAGACAACCAGGAGATTAGCAACAGCAGAAAGCCACTACCAAGAGGGGTAACAGGAAGACGTGGAATTTTCAGAATCCAGAAGGCAAGGCCACCCAGTTAGAGCTGGAATCATAGCTGAGGTTAGAGGTATGGCCACAGAGGAAGCTAGAACAAAAGACAGAAAGCTTGTATAGTAGCAGCTGAAATCTCGGAAAAGATTCCAGTCACTAGGAAAAATGCTGCCGAAGGCAAAAAGAGAGGAAGAAATACCCTGGCTTCTCCCTACCGCAAACTTCCAGTCTTCCACCAGCATCTGCCACTGCCCAAACTTGCTTGGAAATCAGGGACCCTGGGTAATGTAGTCTTCTGTGATGCTACAGCATAATCCTTGGTTTGCACCCGCAAACAACTCCTCTTCCTGCCTTCCCCATTTAATAACTAATATTTTTACCTACCTAGTTGTTAACCTAAGACCCTTGTATTCATCATTTACTACCATTGTTCCATACATCTAATCTGTTGCTAGATTCTAGTGAATCTACCTTAGAAACATCTCTTGAATTTCTCCCTACCTTTTCACCTTCATTGTCTTAAGCCTGTTTGGTCCTCTTTGTCTCCCTTCTGAACTGTTTCATTATTATCCTAAATATTCTTGCCCCCAGCTTCACTCACTTCAACTTTTCATTTATGTTTCTACCATTCATTTTTCTATTAATATATTTGTTCTGCTATTCTCTTGTTTAAATACCATCCTACCCTTGTAGAATGAAATATTAAAAAATTTTACATGGAATACAGTGCCCTTTTAATTTTCTTATTTAGGTATTTTGTGGGGATTAAGAAAAGACTGAATGGGCTGGGATGATCATTATAAAATCTTCAAGGGTTACTTTATGGTAAACTTGGACATGCTCGCCATATTTGTTGATACCCCTTGAATTATGAAGGCAGAGATGTAAGGGCAACTATGGCTTTAAAAGTAGATGGTAAACATATTAAATCTGATTAAGAGGTTAAGCATTGTCTGAAAAATGTGTGAAAGATTTAGATAGATTCTCATATTCATCTATGATGAATCATTAAAGCGAACTGCCATGCACCACCTCCCCCAGCATTAGAACACATTGCTAATCACACAAGTCTCAGAATCCCTCCCAATAAAGGTGTTCCAAGAAAACACTACCAATAGATTGGAGTTAACGGGGGAGTTATAACTATTAGGAGTTATAACCTTTTTGATTCCCAGGTCAGTTTAAAGCCCTAGATGGTGACAATTGTCTTCTCTCAGAAATACTCTTTGGAGTATTCCATGCAGTATTTTTTTCAAATCTTCCCACTGAAGTGCCCTTAAAGACAGAGAAAAGTGAATTTACAATTCCAGGATTTTAAACTGAAGCAGCCTTATTTCAAATTTCAAGTGTTTTTAACATCCTCATTTTAATATAAAAATTATTCATGCAACAGAAAATTTTAATATAAAAAAGTCATGCAAATTTTGCATTCTGCCCAGTATAATGGCTGTTTATTTTTAAATACAAAACTACTCTCCTAGCCTTGAGCATCCGTCAGAAAACCTGGAGTGAAATCATGTTCCAAGAAGATGTTTCTTGCTTATTTGGTCCTGTGGCTTCAAATACTCCTTGGCACATAGTCACTTATACTTGGAGAAATGCATATCCCCCTTTAAGAAGCTCAGCAGCGGTCCTTTGGTGGTATTCTGAAGTTCTCTAATGGCTTAACCTACTCACCCTTCCTTGGGATTTTTAACCTCAGCTCCCATGGCAGCATGCTGTCTGGGTGCACATCCAACTCAAATTTAATTCTCTTCTACTGGCTCCCTTTCTCCCTCCTAGTTTAGTTATAAAACTCAGCCAAAAGCCTTCTTCACTAGTCTGTTTTGGAGAAAACAGGTTATCAGGCTTTTCTGTAAAGGGCCAGAGAGTAAACAGTTCAGGCTTTATAAGCCCCATGTCTCAGTCACAACTACTCAATCTTGTGCTATGGTAGCGCAAAAGCAGCCGTAAAACAGTATGTAAACAAATGGCTGTGACTATATTGCAATAAAATTTTATGTACACTTAAAAGTGAATTTCAGTTTTCACATGTCACGATATATTACTCTTGATTTTTTCCAACCATTTAAAAAATTTTAAATTGTTAGCTCACCAGCTATACAAAAATAAGCGGTAGACTTTAGCCCACAGGTTGGGTTTGTTGACCCTTGATATAGACAATAATTTGTTGGCTTGTGGACTCTCCCTGCAAACTCTTTGAGAGGCTGCCTCTAACTCTGCCTCAGCTCTCCGCACTCTGCTTCTGGACGCGTCCGATAAATGTATTGAATGTATATGCCATTTTAAAAACACCCTGTGTGGGGGGATAAGTACCAAATTTATAGTTCCACTCTTGATATCTCACTCCATTCCTAGCGTTAACTCTTATTGGCGATAGACTATCACTGTCTTTCTGGTCCAACCCTAAAACGAAATAGTCAAAACTCAAGAAGCAAAATTATTTTTTTCTGTGTAAGTTCTCTCCTTTCTAACTTCTTCATTGCAGTGAGTAGCTCCACTATCTTCTAGTATACCGGAGCCCCTGCATTCTAGTCAGAGAATCATACACTTTCTTTTTATCCTCTATCCCGTCAACATCAAGACCTTTCCATCCTTTTTCTGTAATAGGTGTTGGTGGTGTACTCTTCTTTGTTCTTATAGCTGTGAAATCATTTTAAACACAGCAAAAAAGACTTTTTAAAATGATTATTTCATTACACTATTGGCATCTTTATACTTCTGGGATCTATAATTCCTTAACTGTATCCCCCATTATCTTAATGCCTTTTCTTTCCATTAGAATTTGGCCTACATTTTCCTGTATTGGCCTATGACAGTTGAGTATGCACTGAATGCCTTTTAAGAGTGAAACTTTATAGACAATGATTGTGGTGCCCCTGTTTTCCAGCTTGTTCATTTTGGCTGCTAGATGATTTTTAGACCAATCTTTGTGTCATCTTGTGCTCCTGTACTATGGACAATAGAACAGATTATGTGAAAATGGCAGAAGTATCAAGGAAGACATCTCTCAGGAGGTAAACTTTGGCAAGAAGCCTGGATGCTGGGTGTATGATGATCTGGGAAAGAAGCAGCCCAGACACTGGAAACAACAAGTGCAAATGTCCTGAGGTGCAAAGAGGGTCCGTGTGATCAAAGTACAGACAAAAGGGAAAAGTTGCTAGAGTATAGTCAGGAGGAACATGGGACCTACATGAGGTTAGGAGTATTGAAAGGCAAGATCATGAAGGGCCATGAAGACTACGGTGAAAGCTTTTAGTCTAAGTGCTTGGAAAATCATTGGAGGATGTGAGGATGGGACTGATGTGATTTGGTTCCCTTGCCCTATTCACTTGGGCTGCTGTGTAGAAGTAGGTTTTCAGGGTGGAAGTAGGGAGAAATGTTATCAGATTATTGCAGTAATCAGATGAGAATTAATATGACTTGGTCTGGTGGGTGGCAGTAAAGAAGGAGAGAAATGGTTGAATTTGGGACATAATTTGGTAGTAGAACCCACAAGACTTGCCAATAAGTTGGATGTAGGGGGTAGTCCTAAAAGAAAAAAAGAAACAGAATATGTCCCCTAAGGTTTCTTGCCATATGCAACAGGATACATAGAGAAGGTAGGGGAAACTGGAGAATAGATAAATTCATTTTTCACATGCGAAGTTTGAGATGCCTACTAGATATCTAAGTGGAGATACCGACTAGGCAGCTCAATATAAATCTGGAGTTTAGGTAAAAGGTCAGGGTCAGAGATATAATTATGAGCTATATCAGTGTACAAACTGCACTTGGCACCAAGGAATTTTATGGGCTGATGCAGAGAGAGAATGGACAAAGAGCAAAGAAGTACAGAAGCACCCAACCCTTAGACATCAACCAAAGGAGGAAGTACCAGTAAAGAGACTGTGAAAAAGTGTCCAGACAGGAAAACCAGGAGCAGTCAGTTACTAAGAGAGACCACAAGAGCTGGGTTTCAAGGCTTACACAGTTCCCTTCCCCCTTGTTTTAGAAAAAACTATCAAGAGAAGTGAAGGACAATTAGGAAAACTTTGTAATAATCAAGGAATTTGGTCTTCTCAATTTTTTTTCATTTTACACTCCAAAAGCAAAACTTACCAATAGTTTATATTCTCCTTGAAAATGGTATTGATATAGAAAGAACTTAAGTCAATGCTTAAAAACTATGGAAATTATTCTTCACATAAATGTGATAATGATACTTAATTTTGGGTTAGCATATTACCTACCAATTTCATCTACATTTATGATGAAATAATTAGCTCAATGACCCTACAAAGAATTTTCTAATTTCTTTAAAATTTAACAAAAATGTATCAAGTGAACAACAAAACAAGACTTCTATGAATTATAGGTCCTTGGGCTTGTAATTTTCAACAATAAGGATTTTTTTTTAAACTTGTAATTATTGAGGTACTTTTGTAAAAGCTCTCTGATGTAAGGCCATACATGTTTGAACAGAGTTAGGTATTGCAGACACATACACAATCATGGTATTTAACTGGAAAACAAGATAAGTGTTAAAGTACTTTTTTCAGTGTTCACTGTGTAAAGTAGGATATCTAAAGTGTTAAGAACTTGCATTACACTTTTAAAATTAAATAAATACATTTCTAACCTTTTTTTTCCCATCACACATGCTTCTCCCAAGTTTACTCTCTCCTACATATTACTATCTGGAAAAACTAAATGTGGCAGAGACATCTAGTGCTTACTTATATCCAGTTCTCTCTTTTTTGACCATCAAGGAACATTGCATTTCTCAATCCTCTTACAGTTAGGTGCGGTCTTGTAACTGATTTTAACCAATAAAATTTGGCTGGAAATTATGTGTGTCACTTCAGGGCTGGAGCACGTAAGAGCAGGCGTGTGCTCTGCACGATTTATTTTCTTCTTAGCCTGTGATCACAGTGGTAGAACCGCAAGATGAAATAAGCCTGCATCTCTGAGTCACTGCACAGGAAACAGTTGCCTTGGGTGGTTGGCCAACCTAAATCTGATTTTGTATAAGCAAGAAATAAAGCTTTATTGTATTAGTCCACTAAGATTCTGAAGTCATCAGTTACCTTAGTATGTTTGGCATTACTCTGTAATTCAGTGTTTCCATTTAGTGTTTCACTTTTCAGTATTTCACTTTTTCTTGGGATCAAGAAACTATCTTACTTATTATTTGAAACCTAATAAGTAGATATAGAAAAGCAGAAAAGTCAAAAGGATATTTGATCAGAATAATCAGCTTGCATAAATTTAGAATTAGAATGACACCTACTTTTAATGAAATGTCTCATTTTGATGAAAGAGGTTGACATTCTGATAATGGTGGTACAATAATTTGTCAAACTTTCTCAAAATTTTATAAAATATTGTTAGATAGTCAGGGCAACACGTAATCTCCATAGCTTTTCTCCATATACCTACCCTATGCAACAAGTGTAGGCAGCGTATAAAATGCTACTAGAGCAGGTTGACCAAGATGGTGAAATGGGAGGCTCCTGAACTCTCCTCCTCCCACAGACACACTGCATGTACAGCTACAGAGTAATTACCTCTGAAAGAGTTCCAGAAAATAGTGGAGTGACTCTTCCACTTTGGCAAATGAGAAAATACCCACAGTGAAATGGGTAGGAAAAGCTGAGGCACAATTTTACCATAAACCCTACTCCCAGCACAGCATTATACAATTGAGAGGGAACTCCAAACTCCTAGCTTCTTTGGGATGATGGAAGGGTTTTTGTGGAGCCCTATACCAAAGTCACAATCCAGAGTTAACCTGACCTCCCACAGCAACCTAATTCCGGAGTTAATTCGACCCCCATAGCAACTTTTGATTCATGACTTGGGCTATCTGATAACCCGACCCCATATTAGGGAAGATACTCGGAAGATACTCACCCTATAGGACCCTAGCCTATCACCTAAAGACCCCTTTTGCCTTATGGCACCCTGATCAATCAATTCATGCCATTCTCTTAGCAGGAATTTTCTTTGTCTTGGGTTATAAAAGCTGGCTAAGAGCCCAGGAAACTGTCAGCTCTCTCTGGCTACCACGAAGTCATCATGCTGTCTCTACAGCGTCCTTTCTCTCTAATAAACTCTATCTTCCTTACATTCTGCCTTGTGTCTGGAAATTCTTTTCCAATCCATGCTTGGACCCCAACAGTTCTGACCCTATATTTAGCACCCCAGCTTTTAAGATTCCCACCTGAAGGACAGGCCCCCAAAACACTCAGCTCTGAAAGCCAATGATGCTTGTGTCCATGAAACTCACAAGACTGTAGCAAAGAAGCAGTTGTTAACTGGTACAAACATTCACTATGGTATTTCCCCAGGGCTCAGTGCAAGAGGGAGCAACTTGCTCATCTCCCAGTTTTCTTTTTTAATTTTTAAAATTAATTTTTATTGGAATATAGTTGCTTTACAATGTTGTGTTAGTTTCTGGTCATCTCCCAGTTTTTACCTGGAAGTGGTCTATCTGCATACTTTGAAAGCTGCTACCTGAGGGTTAAGTTTCTGATTTAGCACGCATCTAGGGGCTACGTGTGATCATCCCTGAAGACTACAGAAACCAGTGGACACCTCCCTCACTGTCTTTCTGTAGCTGGCTCCAAGTCACTAGTATCTGCCTGGAAAGAGCTTCTAGCCATGTGTGTATACCAGCTTCTGTGCTGCTACCTGAGGGATGGATGCCTAGATTGCCTGGTTCTGACAGCCAATGGAGCCTCCACTCTTGAATCCCACAGAAATGTCACAAACAAAAATGGGATTCTTCAATGGCTATCCCCCAAGGGCTCAGTGCAAAGGGAAAAGGCCAAAACACCCATCTGCTATTCTTTCCCAGAGAGATGTCCATCTGCATACTTTAAAAGCTGCTGCCTGAGGGCCAAGCTTTTAAGTTAGCATGCATTTAAAAGATAGTTCTGGAGACCAGGGAAACTGATAGACACCTCTTCCATCTTCTCCCCATAGGCCACTCCAAGTCACAAGTATTTGCCTGAGAGGAGCTAATATACACGTCTGACACCCCAGCTTTCATGGCTGCTGCCTGAGGGAGAGGCCTCTGGATCTCCTGGCCCTGATAGCCAGTGAGGGTGGCATTCATGAGTCCCACACAAATGCAGCAAACAAAGAAACAATTCTTAATGGGTACAGGAGCACAATTCCTTCCCTTCCCCACCATGGCTAAAACCCCAGGCCCAGAGTGAACAGGCAAAAATGACGCTCTCCCAGTTTCTCTCTGGAAGGGGCTTACCTACTTACTTTCCCAGCTGCTTCCTGAGGATCCAGCTTCCAATCAACCTGCATCTAGATGCTGATTATCATCCTCCCCTTTGGGACACTGATGGGTCTTGGCACACTCTCAACTACTGGGAGCCACTAAGAACAAAGAAGGCAGCTTGGACAACCACAAAGGTTTGAGAGACAACTGGAAACTTGTGCTGGGCTGATTTATGAGGTTCATCTCCTACAGAGACCACTCTGTCAAGACTGAGAGTGGTGGTTGTTTTATTTAATGTGAAGAAAACAACACAGAGAAGCAGATCTTAATGAAACAGAGATAAGGGATTTATCTGATAGAGAGTTCAAAGTAATGATATAAAGATGCTCACCCAGGAGATGAGAGCAATGTACAAACAAAATGAGAATTTCAACAAAGCAAAGCATAAAAATGTACCAAACAAGTCACAGAGCTGAAAAATATAACAACTGAAACTAAAATGTTTGGCTTTGAAAGTCAAGGGAGCTTAATTTGGGGAGACCCAGAGGGCTGTGGGAAATAGAGCCTCCACTCTTAAAGAGCACATACTCCAAGACCCAAGGCAGAAGCAGTAATCTGAAAGGACCTTGGGTCAGATGCACCCACTGCTCTTGGAGAGTGTCCTGGAAAGGAAGGAGCAACTGGAGCTCATGATGGGGACACAGACACTGGTGGCAGCCATTGTGGGGAGCCTGGTGCTGGCAAGCACTCTTTTGGAAACCTCCCTCTAGCTTCTTAGCACCTGGACCCAGCCCCACCTACCAGCCTGTTAGTACCAGTACTGGGACACCTCAGGCCAAGCAACTAGCTGGGCAAGGACACAGCCCCACCCACCAGCAGGCAGGCTGTCTTAAGACCTCCTGAGCCCACAGTCACCCTATTCACCAGAGGGTCCAGGACCTGGCCCCACATACTAGTGCATAGGCACTAGTCCCAGGACACCCAGGGTGTCCTGGAGCCAGAGACACCGCAACCCAGCGATACTGGGACCCAGCTCTGACCCCCAGTGATCCATCTCTAGTCTCAGAACCAGTCTCACCCACCAGTGTGCAAATACCAGCCTCAGGAACCTCTGGGTTCCAGCTCCACCCACCAGCGGGCTGACACTCCAACTCCAGGACACCTAGGGCCCTGCAGCCAGAGAACTTGGGACCTGGCTCCATCTATCAGTGAGCTATCATTAGCGCTGGGACCTCTTGGGCCTCCGTCCCACCCACTAAAGGACTAGCACTAGCCCCGGGGACCTGCTACACCCACCAGCAGGCCAACAGTAGTTCTGAGATGCCTTGGGCCCCTCAGCCAGCCACACTGGGATCTGGTTCCACCCAACAGTCCATCAACACAAGCTTTGGGACACACCAGAACTCCCAGCAATCTGTCAGGAACCAGCCCACCCACCAGCAGGCCCACACAAGCTCCAGGGCCTTGAGGCTGTGCAAAGATTCCAGGACCCAGCTTTTTTCACCAGTCAGTTTATACTAGCCCCAGGAACCCCTGGGCCTTGGCCCCACCCACCAACAGTTTGAAACCAGCTCAGAGACACCTTGGCCCTGCATTGAGAGACCCCAGGACCTGCATCTGTCTGTAAGTGGGCCAGCACTAACCCCAGGACCCAGCTTCCCTCACCAGTGGGTGCACACCTGCAGCAGGATCCCTTGCAGCTCTGCGGCCTGCGTTGTCAGGACCCAGCCAACACACTGCAGGCTGGCATCAGCCCTGGGACCCCTTGGGCCCCAGCCCTGCTTACCAGCAAGCCAACACTGACTCTGGGGCACTTTGGATCTCTCAACCAGCAGCTCCAGGATCCAGTCCCACACACCAGCTTTGGGACTCCCATACCCTACAGTCAGAGGCCCCAGGACTTGGATCCATCCATCAACAAACACCAGTTCTGAGATACCTTGGGCTCCTCAGCCAGCTACCCTAAGACCTAGCCACACTCACCAGTGGGTCAGTATCAGCTTTGGGACACCTCAGAACCCACAGCCAGCCACGTCTGGAACTGACCCATCAACCAGTAGGCTAACACTAGATATAGGAATACTGACCTTGCAAATAACTACCCCGAGAGTCAGCTCTGCCCACCAGTGAGCCAGCACTAGCCCTAGGATCCCCAGGGTTATGCAGTTCTTCAGCAAGCTGCCTCACACCTCAGCTCTGCCAACCTGCAGCTGGCAACCTCTGCACAAGGCAGGGCCTGGCAACCAACTGGACTGGGGGCCAGCCATGTCTGCCAGACCACCCACAGTAGTCACCCACCAAACAGAAAGACCCACACAGTCCACATGGGGGCTACCCCTAGAGCATATATCTCTGGTGACCAGAGCAGAATGTGCTGCTGGGATGCATAGGACATACCCTACCAAAGGCCACTTCTCCAAGGTCAGAAAACATAATCAACCTACCAGGTACATACGGGAAAAAAAGCAAGTTACACAAAATGAGATGACAGAGGAACATGTTCCAAACAAGGGAACAAGATAAAACCCCAGAAGAATTAAGTAAAGTGGAGATAGGCAATATATCTGATGAACAGTTCAATGTAATGATCATAAATATGATCAAAGAACTTCGGAGAAGAATGAATGAATACAGTAAGAAGTTTAATAAATAGTTAGAAGCATAAATAAAAACCAAATAGAGCTGAAGAATATAACTGAAATTAAAAATGCACTAGAAAGAAGCAACAGTAGATTAGAAGACACAGAAGAATGGATCAGAGAGCTGGAATTCAGAGTGATAGAAATCACTGAAGCTGAACTGAAAAAAGAAAAAAAAATAAAAAGAAATGAGGACAGTTTAACAGACCTCTGAAACAACATAAAATGTACTAACATTTGCAATATAAGGATCCTAGAAGGAGAAGAGAAAGAGAAAGGGGAAGAGAATATAGTTGAAAACTTCCCTATCTTTGGAAAGGAAACAGACACCCAAGCCCAAGAAGCACAGAGAGTCTCAAACAAGATCTACCCCAAAAGGATTACACCAATATACGTTGTAATTAAAGCAACAAAAATGAAAGATAAAGAGAGGCTATCAAAAACAGTGAGGAGAAGCACTAAGTTACGTACAAGGGGACTCCCATAAAGCTGACTTTTTCGCAGAAACTCTGCAGGCCAGAAGAGAGTGGCACAATATATTTCAAGTGATGAAGGGAAAAACCTACAACCAAGAATATTCTACTCAGCAAGACTTTCATTCAGATTTGATGAGAGATCAAAAGTTCTACAGACAAGCAAAAGCTAAGTGAGTTCAGTATCACCAAACCCGCTTTGCAAGAAATGTTAAAGGGACTTCTCTAAGAGTAAAAAAAAAAAGGCCACAAGTATAAACATACGAATTATAAAGGGAAAAAGCTTATTGGTAAAGGCAAATATACAACAAAGGTAGTAAGTCAACCATGTACAGAGCTAGTAAGAAAGTTAAAATATGAAAGTAGTAAAATCAACTATACCTGTAATAAGTAGTTAAGGGAAACACAAAACAAAAAAGATATAAAATATGATGTTAAAAACAGTAATGGTGGGGTGAGGGGAGTAAAAATGAAGGGTTCTTAAAATGCACTTGAAATTAAAAGATCAGCAACTTAAAATAATCACGTATATAAATAGATAGATAGACAGCTATATATAAACCTCATGGTAACCACAAACCAAAAATCTGTATTAGATACACACACAAAAATGAGAAAGGAATCCAAACATAACACTAAAGATAGTCATCAAATCACAAGGGAAGAAAACAAAAGAAGAAGAAAGGTACAAAAAGAACTACCAAAACAACCCCAAAACAATTAACAAAATGGCAGTAAGTACATACTTATCAATAATTACTTTAAATGTAAATGGACTAAATGCTCCAGTCAAAAGACATAGAGTGGCTGAATAATTATAAAGAGAAGATGCACATATATTCTGCCTAAGACAGACTCACTTCAGATCTAGACACATACAGAGAAAAAAAGGGGTTGGGAAAAGGTATCCAAGAAAATGGAAAGCAAAAGAAAGCTGGCATGGCAATACTTTTACCAAGCAAAATAGACTTTAAAACAAAGACTATAACAAGAGATGAAGGATACTACATAATGATCAAGGGATCAATCTAAGGAGAAGATATGACAATTTAAAATATATTTTCACCCAACATAGGAGCACCTAAATACATAAAGCAAATATTAACAGACAAAAAAGGGGGAAATTGACATCAATGGACATATCATCCAGACAGAAATCAATAAGGAAACACTGGCCTTAAATAACACATCAGACCAATGACCTATATATCTATATAACATTCCATCCAAAAGCAGCAGAATACATATTCTGTTCAAGTGCACATGGAACATTCTCCAGGATAGATTGCATGCCAGGCCACAAAACAAGTCTCAGTAAATTTAAGAAGAGTGAAATTATATTAAGCATCTTTTCTGACCACAATACTATGAGAATAGAAATCACCTAAAGAAAAAAACTGCAAAACACACACACACGGAGGCTAAACAATATGCTACTAAACAAACAATAGATCACTGAGGAAATAAAAAAATACCTAGAAACAAATGAAAATGAAAACACAATGATCCAAAATCTGTGGGATGCAGCAAAAGCAGTTCTAAGAGGAAATTTTATAGTGACACAAGGCTACTTCAGGAAACAAGAAAAATCTCAAATAAACAATCTAACCTTACACCTAAAGGAACTTGAAAAAGAAGAACAAACAAAAATCAATGTTAGTAGAAGAAAAGAAATCATAAAGGTCAGAGCAGAAATGAATGAAATAGAGACTAAAAAAACAGATAGAAAAGATCAATGAAATTAAAAACAAAAAAGTTCTCTGGAAGGATAAACAAAATTGATAAACCTGTAGCCAGACTCATCAAGATAAAAAGAGAGGGGGCCCAAATCAATAAAATCAGAAATGAATAAGGAGAAGTTACAACTGATACCACAGAAATACAAAAGGGTCATATGAGATTACTATAAGCAATCATATGCCAATAAAATGGACAACCTAGAAGAAATGGACAAATTCCTAGAAATGTACAATCTCCCAAGTCTGATCCAGGAAGAAATAGAAAATATGAACAGACCAATTACTGGTAATGAAATTGAAATAGCAGTTAAAAAACTCCCAACAAACAAACGTCAATGACCAGATGGCTTCACAGGTGAATACCAAACATTTAGAGAAGAGTTCACACCTATCTTTCTCAAACTATTCCAAAAAACTGCAGAGGAAGTTTATAAATTATTATATCATCTTCCAAACTCATTCTTAATGACTTAATAATAACTTCCAAACTCATTCTACAAGGACAGCATCACCCTGATAACAAACCCAAAGATATCACAAAAAAGAAAATTACAGGCCAATAAAAATGAACAAAGATGTAAAAGTCATCAATAAAATATTAGCAAACCAAGTTCAATAATACATTAAAAGGATGATACACCATGATCAAGTGGAATTAATCTCAGGGATGCACGGATGGTTCAATATCTGCAAATCAATGAATGTGATGCACCACATTAATAAATGAAGAATAAAAATCATACGATTATCTCAATAGATGCAGAAAGAGCTTTTGATGAAATTCAACATCCAATTTTGATTAAAAACTCTCAATAAAATGGGTATAGTAGAATCTTTCTCAACATAAAAAAGGCCATATATGACAAGCCCACAGCTAACCTTATGCTCAACAGTAAAAAGCTGCAAGCTTTAGGATCAGGAACAAGACAAGGATGCCCATTCTCACTATTTTTATTCAACATAGTTTTGGAAATCCTAGCTAGAGCAATTAGGCAAGAAAAAAAAAAAAAAAGTGTCCAAATAGGAAAGGAAGAAGTAAAACTGCCACTGTTTGCAGATGACATGATACTTCACATAGAAAATCCTAAAGACACAACCAAAAAAACTACTAGAGCTTATTGATGAATTTAGTAAAGTTACAGGATACAAAATTAATATTTAGAAATCTATTGCATTTCTATACATTAACAATGAATCATCAGAAAGAGAAACTAAGAAAACCATTCCACTTACCATTGCATCAAAAGAATAAAATACCTAGGAATATCTCTATCTAAGAAGGTAAAAGGAAAACTAAAAATTGAAGAGGATACAAACAGATGGAAAGATATACTTTGTTAATGGTTTGGAAGTATTAATATTGTTAAAATGACCATATTACTCAAGGCAATCTACAAATTCAATGCAATCCCTATTAAAATATCAATGTCATTTTTCATGGAACTAGGAATAATTCTAAAATTTGTATGGAAACACAAAAGACCTTGAATAGCCAAAACAATCTTGTGAAAGAAGAACAGAGCTGGAGGTATTGCTCTCCCTGACTTCAGAGTATACTACAAACTTATAGTAATCAAAACAATATGGTACTGGCACAAAAACAGACACATAGCTTGATATAACAGAATTGAGAACTCAGAAATAAACCCATAGATACACAGCCAATTAATTTATGACAAAGAAGTCAAGAATATACAATGCAGAAACGGTGGCCTTTTCAATAAATATGTTGGGAACCTGGATTATCACAAGAAAAAGAATGAAACTGGATCCTTAAATTATACCATACATCAAAATAAACCTAAAATAAATTGAAGATTTGAATTAAGATCTGAAACTGTAAAACTCCTAAAAGAGAACATATGGGGTAAACTCCTTGATAGTGATCTTGGAAGTGATTTTTTTTGGATTTGGCCAAAAACAAAGGCAACAAAAACAAAAATAAACAAGTTGGACTACATCAAACCAAAAATCTTGTGCTCAGTAAAAGAAATCATCAACAAAATGAAAAGGCAACCTATGGAACAGGAGAAAATATTTTCAAAACATATATCCAATAAGGGGTTAAAATCCAAAATACATAAGGAACACATACAAATCAATAGCAATAAATAAATAAATAATCCAATTAAAAAATGTATAAGGAACCCAAATAAATATTTTTCCAAAGAAGACATACAGATGGCCAATAGGTACATGAAAAGATGCTGAACACCACTAATCATTAGGAAAATGCAAACAAAAGCACAATGAGATATCATCTCACACCTGTTAAAATGGCTATCATAAAAAAAGAACAAGAGATAACAAATAATGGTGCAGATGTAGAGAAAAAGGAACCCCTGTTCACTGCTGTACATTGGTTTGACCACTTTGGAAAATTGTATGAAAATTAAAAATAGAACTACCATGTCATCCAGCAATCCCACTTATGGATATATATCTAAAGGAAAAAAAATAACCACTCAAAGAGAAATCTCCACCTCCATGTTCACTGCATCATTATTTAAAATAGCCATGACATAGAAACAACCTAAATGTTCATCTAGGGATGAGTGGACAAAGAAAATGTGATATGTATGTGCACACACACACACACACACACTGGAATAATTTTCAGTTATAAAAAAGAAGAAATTCTGCCATTTGTGACTATATTGATGGAACTTGAGGGCATTATGCTAAATGAGGTAAGTCAGACAAAGAAAGCCAAATACTGTATGATCTCACTTACACATAGAATCTGATTTAACAAAAAGAACTGAATTCAGAAACAGATAATGGATTGGTGCTGCCAGAGGCAGGGGGTGATAGTGGGGGAAATGGATGAAGCTGGTCAAAAGGTATAAACTTCTATTTATAAAAATAAAGTTCTGGGGATATAGTCTATAGCTTAATTACTATAGTTAACAATACTGAATTACATATTTATAAGTTGCTGAGAGAGTAGCTCTTAAAAGTTCTCATCACACACAAAAAAATAACTGTGAGGTGATGGATATGAGCTAAACTTACTGTGGTAATCCTTTCACAATGTAGACATATATCTAATCATTATGTTATATAAAATGAATTCAATGCTATGTATCAATTATAATGCAGTAAAAGTGGAAAAAATAAAAGGTAAACAAATGTTGAATAATGATGATAATCCCGAGTGAATTAAAAATACTTTACACTCGTTCTTAGCTAATATTAACTTCTTCCAAAGCCCAATCTCTTCACATTCTCCATTAAAATGGTTCTTGTTACCAAAACAAAACTAAACTAAAAAGCCAACAATGAGATATCACCTCACACCTGTTAGGATGGCTATTATCGAAAAGACAAGATAAGAAGCTGACAAGGGAATGTTTGCACGGTGTTGGTGATAAGGTGCACTGGTACAGCCACTATGGAAAACAGTACAGAGATTTCACAAGAAATTAAAAATAGAACAACCATATAATCTAGCAGTCACACTTCTGGCTATAAATTCCAAGGAAATGAAATCATTATCTTGAAGATATAGTTGAACTCCCATAATAATTGTAGCATTATTCATAATTGCCAAGGTATGAAAACAACCTAACTGGCCAGCAACAGATGAATCAATAAAATGTGATATATGTATTTATATACACACACACACACACACACATAAATATATAAAATGAAGTATTATTCAGCCTTAAAAAATGAAGAAAATTCTGTAATTTGCAACAACATGGATGAATCTGGAGAGCATTATACTAAGTAAAATAAGCCAGACAGAAGACAAATACTGCAAAGCATCATTTATATGTGGAATCAAAAAAATAAAATAAAATAAACTCCTAGAAACAGAGTAGAAAAGTGGTTGCCAGGGATGGGAGGAAAAGGAAATGGTAAAAAGGTTCACATTTTCAGTTACAAGATGCATAATATCTGAGGATCTTCCTTGACTTACATAGTTAGGTCCTAATAAACCCACTGTAAGTTGAAAACACCATTGTTGAAAATACATTTAATACATCTAACCTACGAAACATTATAATTTAGCTTAGTCTAACTGAAATGTGCTCAGAACATTTGCAGTAGCCTATAGTTGGGCAAAATTATCTAATACAAATCCTATTTTATAATGTAATTTACTGAATACTGCACTGAACGTGAAAAACAGAATGGTTGTATGGGTACAGAATAGTTATTTACCCTCATGATTGCACGGTTTACTGAAAGCTGTGGCTAGCTGCCACTGCCCAGCATCACGAGAGAGAGTACTGTACAGAACATCAGTGGCCAGGGAAAATATCAAAATTCAAAATTTAAAACATGGTTTCTACTGAATAAATATCGCTTTCACAACATTGTAAAGCTGAAAAATCAAGTTGAACAATGGTAAGTGGAGGACCCTCTGTGTTTAATGGTGACTATAGTTGATAACACTGTACTGTACAGTCGAAATTTGCTGAGAGTAGAATCTAAATGTTCTCACACACACACAAAAAAATGGTAAATATGTGAGGTGATAGATGGGGGGGATTTCTTTCATAATATATACATATATCAACTCATCATGTACACTTTAAATAGCTTACAATTTTATTTGTCAATTATACTTCAGTAAAGCTAAAGAAAAAAAAAGATTGCTGTTAATGATAGCTTGCAATTATTCTTTGTTAATGAGGCTGATCTTTGACTGCCATATTATACCAAATATCACATCACTGACCACCCACCCCACAACACATCCCCATCCAGATCCCACTATTATGCACTGAATTATGCACCCTCAAAATCCATATACTGAAGCCCTAACTCCCAATGTGACTGTATTTGGAGATAAGGCCGTTAAGGAGGTGATAAAGTTATAAGAGGTCATAAGGTTGGGACCCTAATCTGATAGGACTGGTGTTATAAGAAGAGGAGAGACACCAAGAGAACGCATGCACAGAGGCAAGGCCATGTGAGGACACAGTGAGAAGACAGCCAACTGCAAACCAAGGGGAAAGGCCTCAAGAAAAACCAAACCTTCTGACACCTGATCTTAGGCTTTCAGCCTCTGTAAAATAAATTTCTGTTACTTAAACCACCTTGTCTCTGGTATTTTGTTATGGTAGCTTTAGAAGACTAATAACCATCCTTCACAAGATTCCCATGACCTCCTCCATGTAACCTTACTTTCCTGACTTATCATTGATACCCTCCTTCTCTGAATTTCTATAGTAAAAATAACTTGAGATTTAATAGAACTTTTAAATAAAATTCTCTTTTTTTTCAAGTGAATAACCTCATCAATTGGTTGTAAATCTCTTGAGATGAGCATCCATGCTATGTATTTCATCCTTTTATTCCTCAAAATTGCATATATTGTAGTTATTCAGTAAAGGATTCTGTTAAAGGTCCATTTTTTTTGGGGGGGGGTACACAGGTTCAATCATCTGTTTTTATACACATATCCCCGTATTCCCTCCCCTCCTTGACTCCCCCCCCCTCGAGTCCCCCCCCACCCTCCCCGCCCCAGTCCTCTAAGGCATCTTCCATCCTCGAATTGGAATGGTCCATTTTTTAATTTTTTGATTATTAAAATCTGATTAATCTCAGAATCACAAGAAAATTTTTATGTGAATTTTTATACTACTTTTAAGATTTTTCAATTATATTAAATTTCTCTTGAAGATGTGATTGCTATGCTATAAATTATTTTCTATCATATTTCTAAGATAACTGTTTATGTGATTTTGCTCAATATTGAAAGGAAGTAGAAAAAAGGAATCAGGGCGATTTATCTGTCTTAATTGACTTCATAATTTATCAGATTAGTTCTCCATTCATTGTAGTTTGCAAAGTGACATTTGGTCAGTTAAAGGTTTAATTAGGGAAGTAAAACATCTGTTTTAAATATGACATCTTTATTTTGTGATGAACTAAATGATTTGGGATGAATAGCTATGGGTTTCTTTTACAACAAAGAGAAAACATGGACTCACTCATTTTCTATTATGAGCCATACTCAGAATTATATTGAAATAGTTTGAACTCTTCCACACATATATTCATTAAAATAAAAGGGGCAGGGGTCCTGTGTATTTCTCACTGCCTTTTTCCTCTGTTCTTTCCGACTCTACTCCTACTAGTTCTGTCAATCTGTGTTTGTCCCTGAAAACACAAATTATTTTCTTCTAGGTATGTAGGCAAAATACTCCTGAAAGTTCTTGGTTCACTAGTTTGTTCTGAAATTACATTATTAAGAGCTTACTGAACAAAACTCAACATTGATCAAATGGAAAAAGGAAGCACCACAAAGTTACAGCTCCAAGCAAAACCACTTTATGAGTGTGTGGCTGGACTGCACTTTAATGACACCAGTGCCCAGGTGGCCAAATTTATGTCCACCCTCTTGATCTGATCATACAGAGCAGGGGATGAATTGGTAATGAACCAGGCAGAAAACAGATGGTGACGCCATGTGTGTTTGCTGCTGAAAACCTACAAAGGGGAAACATTAAATATGTGTCTTTAAATTTAAATTAGTGCATTTCAAAAACACAGACAGTTGAGCTTTTGAAAACAGGCTGGCTGAATGTGTTTCATCTTATAGTTTTGAACTCTGATGTGTTTTGCGGAATAGCAACAGGCAAAATGGATGGTATGTTAGTTACCCTTTCTTTAGCTCCTCAGTATCAGTGGTGCTCCACTATAATTAGGTGCTTGTGTGCAGTTCTTTGTCATTAAATTTGCTACACCCTAATTAGGAAATTTAGAAAATTCAAAAGACCACCATCTAAAAATTGGCACCAATTATTAAATATATTTTCTCAGATTATACGATTTTTTTAAACTTCACAGTACTGAGTTTAGTGCTGACATGATTTGTTTTTAAAACATTTTTTTGATGCACAAACAGTATTTTATAAAAATGAATTAAAATATATAACATTCTACTGACTGCATATATACTTCGGCTGTACGGAAGATATTTGGATCTGACTCTATCCAGAAATGATTATTTCTTTGATTTACACTCCGAGACAAATAAAACTGGTGCTCAAATGCCAATCCAAACACATTCCAGAATAATTTTGGGGAAAAGCTACCACAAACTCACCCTATGATTCTGGGAGGGCCTTGGATGATTTAATATAAAACTACATAAAAATAAATGTAGTTGAAGGTTGGTCTGGACTCCCTAGACAATGGGGTTACAGGAAATTGGGGCCCAGACAAAAAGAAGGATAGGAGTGGTTTTGTCCCAGCCACCTCACATCCCACATCTGCTTTGCATAAATCTCAGGGCTATTATTACCTGAGCAATTCCTTCTGTGTTCTTCCAGGTAAAACTCAAACTGTCCAAGTTCAAGGCGGATTCACTTTATATCTTGGACATGCCCGAGTTTACCTAAAGTGGCAGAATATCTTAGCAGTGCCAATTCTGTACTACTGTATAAGAATAAGGATGCAGATGCAGAGAATGGACTGGAGGACACGGGGTTGGGGGGGCGGGGGGGCAAAGGGGAAGCTGGGACGAAGTGAGAGTGTAGCATAGACATATTTTACACTACCAACTGTAAAATAGATAGCTAGTGGGAAGTTGCTGTATAACAAAGGGAGATCAACTCGATGATGGGTGATGCCTTAGAGGGACAGGACAGGGAGGGTGGGAGGGAGTCGCTGGAGGGAGGGGATATGGGGATACATGTATAAATACAGCTGATTCACTTTGGTGTACCTCAAAAGCTGGTACAAGAGTGTAAAGCAATTATATTCCAAAAAAAGAGCTTAAAAAAAATGAACTTACTTCTTAAATATCTTCTCTCCCTGCCTTTTGGTTTGGTGGTGGTGATGGTGATAATGATTTTGGGAAAATTTATTATAACTTGAAAAATAACTTTTGTACAAAGATATTAAAATCTTTACCAAGTGTCCCCACCCAGGAAATATGTTAGGTGGCAAATATTTTCATAAGCCTAGGAGACAAGTGGAAGATGAGATGCTAATGGAACCTTCCCAGAGGGTCCTGATTCTACTCTCCCTTCCAGGTTCCTACTCTCCCTTCCTGTCCCTCACATTCTCTGTCTCTCTTTCTTTCTGTCTTTGTCTCTGTCTCTCTTTCTCACTCCACCAGCCCCTCTGTTTTCCCATAATCTGTCTCCATGTGAGAAAAACAATTCAGGGAAAGTTATGGTCCATGATTTTTGTCGGAAATTATATGTTATTCAAAGCAGAAAAAAACTCAAAAAGAACAATGAGAATCTTTGCCTCTTGTCATTGTTTCAAATGTGCAAAGTTACCAAAATTTAAGGTTCCAAACTGAACGTCTGAGCAGCTGAAAGCACAGGGTTATAAGGTCTACGATAGAAATAGGAGACCTTGGTGGACTGACTTATCATGGAGGTGCTTCTGCTCTGTGATCCAAAAAAACATTGGTTACCCCCATTATTAGACTGAACAATTCAAATTTATGATTAGATTATAAATTCCCTGAAGACAGGGCTCTTCGGTTTAAAGCATTGCTTTCCCAGACCACTTAACATAGGACTTTGCATAGTAAGTAATGTTTCTGCAGAGCTTTATTATTTTTTAAATTTGGCCCCTACAAAGACTATGAGGTATCACAAGCAAGTAGTGGTATTCCCATTTGGCACAACAGATAACAGGCCGAGTGAGTGAGTTTATCCAAGTCCATGGTTCTTTTTATACCAGGCTATCAACTAATATTTGTTCAGTAATGAATCTGAAATTGGCAGCCAAATGGTCTACAAATCTGTAGAGGTGTTTCCTCCAGGACTCAATGGCTATCATAACTAAATTTAAGGCCTGTTTCCATCATCTTTTTCAAAGTTTGACACCAAAACTTGGTTCTGTTTAATTTAAACATAAAAAGCATTTATAAAGCATATTTAACCACATGAAAAACTTTTAAAAATCATTTTGAAATACAGAAATTAAAAAAGAAAACAAAAATATCTATAATCCCTTCTTCCAAACGAGCATCACTTTTAGTATTTTAGTGTGTTTATTTCCACTTCTTAACGCATTTATACATTGAAAAATAAAATTGGAATCATAATAATTTAGGCATGGCTTTATAATTATTTTTAATTTATATTTATTTATAATTGTCCTAAAATTTCTCCATATCATTAAAATAATATAAATACATAATATATTGTTTTTAAATAAACAATTTATTTATTAGACATTTATTCCAATGTTTTACTGTTATAAATGTAATGTGCTTCAGGAGTAAAACCTAGAATTGAAATGTTGGGTCAAAATATGAAATGTTTTCCTATTTTAAGATTTTTTATTATCTCATATTACCTTATAGAAAATCTATCATAATTTGTATTCCCACCAGTAGTGCATGAAAATGCCCTACATAGATGTTGAGATCTAATTGAAAGGAAAAAAATTAACAAAGACAAGCATGTTTTTTATATGCAGAGCACAGAGAAGAGAATGATGGCAGCTAATGGCCACTGTTTATTAGGTGATTCCATTAGTGCAGTAAGAATTTGTTAATTTAATAACTATCTAAAGGAGATTTTAAAAATTTAATGACATTTTCTACTCTCAGGTAGAAATGTTTATTATCACACAATTCTAAATTTATTCTTGGGAAAAATTGTGTCTTCAATTGTTAATTTTTCATGCCTTAGTACCCAAAGCATTCCAGGGACATAACTGAGATACTTAAAATATACTGATTGAATCATTAGATACAGACTTTAAATTGAAAAAAGAAGTTTCTGTTCAAAGCTTGAAAGACAGTAATAATGTATTATCAGGTTGTATTATGAGTAATCAAAGCTTTCTGCTTTCTGTGAAACAATCAATCCATGCAACATATGTTGAACTGGACCAGGAAATACAAGAATCTCTTCCCTCCAATAGCTCAACTCCAGTAAGAAGGGAGACATGTAAGCAGGATCAGCTACATAACATGTGGAGTCCTGTACAAAACAAAAATGTAGAGCCTCTTCTTGAAAAAATATGAATTTCAAGAGAGCCACATGCGGCATTAAATCCATATGCAGTGGAAGTGGTGCTCTCATTCTGGACAGTTCTAGTAGCTCCACCAATTAGCATATGGTAATCAAGATAAACCTAACCACTTTTAGCAAAAAAACTGCAGACACTGAATCAAATCTGCATGAAAAGAAATAGACATATTTGGGCCTGCTGGATCCACCAGCTGGATATTAGATAGCATGTATTGTTTAAAGACTGAATCCAACATTTAGAAGAAGAGAAGAGAATCATTTTCTTGTATGAAGAATAGTGAGGCAGATATATGAGATGAACACCAAATATGTTTGTGATTTTAATCCCTGGCCTATGGCAGCCAAGGAAACTCACATTTCACTCTTTTTTTTCCTAACCCAGTCAAGACAATATAATTCTAAGAAAGCAAATGAAAAATACTCTAGCACAGGACATCAATCGTTTTTTCACAACGTGTGAACAGACCAACAGAACTTTTGGCTTTTCTCATTTGAATTAACTTCAATGTCTAAAAGTTGCTAAGTAACACTTTTAATAATAAGAGATTTCAAGGCCAGGGAATTAGTGATCCGTGACCCTATTGAAGAGAAATATTTGTGCATCCTAAGGCGAGATGGCTGAATACAGTAATGGGAACTCTGGGTAATACACTTAACCACTTTCATGTGCTAATTTTTCATGGCTGTTTGGGGTCGATTTGGCATGACACTATTTTTTTATTAGGCAATTGACTAAGATTATTTCATTATTATCTCAAGTTAGCTAAGAATTACATGCGGAAAGAATGATATAGAAAGAATACCCATTGTATAGTCCTTACCATTTTGAAACAAAATTATTTCTGGATCTGATAAATGTAAATGTCTAGAAAAAATTAAGAACAATTAAACTTTTGATACATATCTCATAGGTTCACTTCAGTAAAACCAAACCAACACACACACACACACACACTCCTCTCACAAATCTCTCCCAGAGCTGGAAACATTTATCCAGTCGGCCTTGGACTTCACCAACTTGGTTCTCCCCATGACATTTAAGCCAAGGGCTCAGCCACCACACAGAGAGGACACAACCTGGGCAGGGAATAATCTCTGAAGGTCTCCTGAAGTCAAACTTGGCTAAAACCCTGTCAGCTCAGAGTGAAAGGAAACTTCAAAGAAGTAAACACCTTCTGTGGATTAGTGGCCATGGGAATTTTAAAGATGAATAAAACCCCCCAAATTGGCTTGCTCTCATTCTGCTGAAAGCACAAAGAGTTTCAGGGAGAACATATCACCTTCTAAAACACATGTTCAATTTCTTTATAAAAGACATTGAATTTTTCACCTGAGAAACTTCTTTAAGTAGTAATTTACCTTCTAGCACTGGAGTTAGACCCTCAAGTTCACACTGGACTACTTCTCACAGCCTCTGAGAAAGGAGACCTCAAGAGAATGGGGATGTTTTAGGGAACTCAAAAGAAAATCCTGGAGGCTTTCATTTTGGCTAGCATATGAAAGCCTGGGATTCTAGAGCTAGGCTTTTAGAAATTCCTTGCAGAAATGAAAATTGCTCATGAATTGCCAGAGTCTGAGGTTTTATCATTTTTATGATAAACCCGGAAGGTTGCTACATAAGAGTGACTTTCCCCCTACCAATATCCAGCAGGGGATGATTGAGGATGGTAGAGCTGGGGAAGAAGCATTGTATGTTTAGAAATGTCCAACTGTTTGGATTTCCAATCAGATCTTTCTCAGGGGCGACCTGGCATCCACCTTTCAGGCATTTATATACTCTGGACATATGATACCTTCATTGTAAAGAAATACCATGTGAGGTGTGGTGTGAAATCACCCAGCCATTTCCCAATAAACTGGTCATTCTCACTTGCAGGTGGGTGATTCAACAATTTGAACTTGAGAATACATAACTAAATTCCCCTTCCTGTGAATTTTAAATAAATGTACAGATTTCATCATAAGGCAAGTAATATCTATGAGCTGTAACATATCAGCTGCGACTATGGGTAAACTATTCCCCACTATGAACCTCAGGTTTCTTATCTGTGAAATGGTTCAACAATGTGTTAGGAGTGTTGAGAAATCCAATGAGCTAGTGTGCAAAGTATTTCCTGTACAGTATAGCAAATACTTAAAAAATACCAGCCATAGGCATATTGTTCATTATAATGTCAGAGAACTTTGAAGCAACATCCAGCATTTTGCATGACTCAACAGGCTTTATAAAGAAACTTCAGTTAGTGCTGACTCCCTCATCTCTGTACAACCCAATATTTGTTATCCTGTATGTGGACAGACAGGTTCATACACAAGCTGATGGTCCTGGGACTGCTGTATTCAAGGACAGTTCCAGCCTGAGCTCTCTGCTGGGATGAGACCTTCCATTCTCAATATTTTCTGTGACTTTCAACCACCAGTGATCATTCTCTTTCCTTTATCTTCACCCAGTCTCTCTGCTCAAGGGTAATAAATGCCTCTTGAGTAGTTCTGGTCTCTCTAGTCCTTTAAAAATTACCACAAGACCCTAAGTTTCACTCTATTTAACTATAGTCCTCCTCATTGCACAGACAGAACAATCATCAGACAGAAACAATAATCTCTATGTGCTGCTTCCAGATTTCAAATTTGAAGAAAAGTTAATTACAAAGAGGAAAACTGGGTGGTTGGGGACAAAGGTGGTAGGAAAATCTTATTTTTGTTTTTAAAAAATATATTCCTGGGACTTCCCTGGTGGTGCAGTGGTTAAGAATCCGTCTGCCAATGCAGGGGACACAGGTCTGATCCCCAGTCCAGGAAGAGCCCACATGCTGCAGAGCCACTAAGCCCGTGCACTACAACTACTGAACCTGCCCTCTAGAGCCTGTGAGCATAACTACTGAGGCCATGTGCCACCACTACTGAAGCCCGCACGCCTAGAGCCTGTGCTCCACAACAAGAGAACCACTGCAATGAGAGCCTGCACACTGCAATGAAGTGTAGCGCCCGCTCACCACAACTAGAGAAAGCCCGCACACAGCAATGAAGACCCAACACAGCAAATAAATAAATACTTAAAAATATATATATATTCCTAAAGGTTTGAATGTATTCTATTAAAACATTAATAAATTTAAAATTGGAGAAGAAAATGTGTTATTCTGCTATGAAGACACTTTGAGGAAATGGGCGAAAATTATTCATATAAGAAGAAACCCAAATAACCACTAAGCACATGGAAAGATGCTCGGCTCCACTGGTAGAAAGGAAAATGTCAATTGAAACCATACTGAAGTATCATTTCACACCCTTTCATTTGAAAACTTTTTTCCACACTGTACGTTTCATACCCCTAACTCATTTATTTCGTAACTGAAAGTTTGTACTTATTAACCTCCCTTACCTATTTCTCTCATCACCCACCCTCCTTCCCTCTGGCAACCACCTGTTTGTTCTCGGTATCTATGACTCTGTCTCTGTTTTGTTGTGTGTGTTTGTTTTTTTTTTAAGATCCCACATATAAGTGAAATCATATGGTATTTCTCTTTCTCTATCTGACATTCTATGTAGCATAATTCCTTCGGGGTCCATTCATGTTGTTGTAAATGACAAGATTTCATTCACTTTTGTGGATAATACTTCATTGTGTGTGTATGTATCACATCTCCTTTATCCATCTATTGATGGGCCCTTAGGTTGCTTCCATATCTTGGCTACTGTAAGTAATGCTGCAATGAACATTTTTATATATGGCTATGCCAGTTATTAGTGAGAATGTGGAAAATTGGGAATTCATATACTGCTGGTGGGAGTTCACATTACAATAACATTTGGGGGGCAATTTGGTAACATCCGTAAGACGGAAGCTGTGTATATTTGATGATCCAACAATTTCGCTTCCAAGTATAACCCCAAGAAACTCACACATTTGCATATGGCACCTTACACAAGAATATTTAAGGCAGCATTTTTGAAGTAGCTTTTGTTAAAAATCTACCAACCAGAGCAGAAATAAATAAATCATGGAATGTTCACATGGAAGAGTATAGAGAGGTGACTGAACTAGCTCTATACATATCAACAAGGATGCATCTTACAAACACATTTGCAGGAAAATCTGGTTTTCAGAATACCTAGAGTATGAGGTCATTTATGTAAAGTTTAAAAACACACAAAGCAACATTGTATACCAAGGTAGTATATATGTATACATGTGTGGTAAAGATATAAAGAAATTCATGGGTTGATAGCACATTCTGGCTAGAAGTTACTTCTTTTGGAAGGGGCTACTGCTAAGAGGGAGATGAAAGAATCAGATACATAGTAGATGTCAACTGTATTGATAATGTTTTGTTTTTGAAGCTAAGTTTATTGATTTATTCTTTAAATTCCTTTGTATCTGAAATATTTCATAATAACTTTTTAGAATCTTTGAAATGTAAAATCAGACAGTTTCTAGGGTGAGAAAGACATGGGGGAAAGTAACATCAGTTAGACATTTAATCTGTAAGATACTTTTATATTTACTGTATATTTTAATCCTTATTGCTATTTCCCATTTTATAGGTGAACAGCTGTAAGAGGTTTAAGTACCTGAAAGATATTTAAGGTTATAACTGAGATTTGTTGGCTCCAAAGAGCTAGAGACAGGATATTACAGGGAGAGGGTGAAAAGCTCCAACTCATAGAAAGGTCACCAAGGACACCCATAATAGCGGGCATGACAAGCCACCTTCCTCTTGCTTTATCTTGTAAGTCAGCACCTCTGACACTTCCATTTCTCATTTATTTACATGTATATCTACTCCTAGTAGACAATAAGCCATTCAAGTTCAAGGTCTATGTCTGCTTCATTGCCTTAGCTTCATACTGCAATTAGTGCACAGAGCACACTGGGTGCTAGGTACCTGCTGGCTGGGTGGGTGAACGATAGACAATAACATAGATGGGCCAGTATGATCAGATAGAGACAATCTCATCATTCATTGCTATGAACGTGCTGATTTCAATACATAAAAGTCAGTACAGACAAGAAAAGGTAAATCAAAGACAGAATACTTAAGCTCAGCTGCAAAATGAAAGGGAGCTACATGTTCTATTATGGGGAGCAAGGTAATTCCCTTCAAAGCGGTAATTAAGGAGATGATTCTAATTGGAAACTAGCTCTCTAATTGGTGTTTGGCTTTTAGAATTCTCACAGGCCTTTAATTTATATATATTTTGTTTAACTCTCTATAGCTCACCCTCCCACCAACAAATCCCCCAAATTCTTTCTTAGGATCAAGGAAGTGAGTCACATAAAGGGTCAAAGAATTATAACTTACTCTCTACAACATTATTTCCCTGTCCAAAACCTCAAAAAATTATGAAAATTTGTAAATTAAAAGTACTGATGTTATGAAAAAGGTTTTATGTTCAAATATCACTTGTCAGATCTTCCCTGACCATCCAAATTAAAACAGCAACCTCCTCCCCCGTCATTCCTGTCTCTCTCCTTCCTCTGCTTTACTCTTCCTGGCAATAACATGGAATCTATTTGTCTGTGTGTTAAGCATTTCATCCCCTCTACCCCTAAATTTTAATCTCTCACAGGGTGGAAACTTTGCTTTCATTGTTCATGGATATATCCCTGGTGCCTGGAATAGTGCATAGAAGATAATAAGTCCTAAATAAGTAGATATTAAATGAATGAATGAATGAATGAATGAGTCAATCTTATGTTTGCAGCAATAATCCTTAGCCAGATTTTCGTTTAAAAATGCAAGTCTCAGGGCTTCCCTAGAGGCACAGTGGTTAAGAATCTGCCTGCCAATGCAGGGGACACGGGTTTGAGCCCTGGTCCAGGAAGATCCCACAAACCGTGGAGCAACTAAGCCCATGCACCACAACTACTGAGCCCACATGCCACAACTACTGAAGCCTGTGCACCTAGAGCCCATGCTCCACAACAAGAGAAGCCACTGCAATGAGAAGCCCGCGCACTGTGACAAAGAGTAGCCCCCGCTCACCACAACTAGAAAAAGCCTACACACAGCAACGAAGATCCAACACAACCAAAAATAAATTTATAAAAAAAGTGCAAGTCTCCCTCTGTGACTATATTTATCCATATGATTGATATCTTCAAATATAGTGAACAGCCAAGAGTTTTTTCTTTTTCCTTTCTTTCCTTTTCACAGATTTATTAAGGTGAAATTGACATACACATTTAAAGTGTACAACTTGGTAACATTTGAAATATGTAAACACCCATGAAATCATCACTACAATGAAGATAATGAACATATTCATCACCTCTAAAAGTGTCCTTGTGCCCCTTTGTAACTTCTTCGCATCAATGCAAACAATGACCTGCCTTATGTCACTATAGATTAAATTTTCTAGAATTTTATATAAATGGAATAATACAACATATGCTCTTTTATGCCTGGCTTCTTTCACCCAGCATTATTGTTTTGAGACTTAATATATGTTGTTGTATTAGTCCATTCTGTTTTGCTGCTGCATAGTATTTAATTATATGAATACAGCCCAATTTGTTTACCCATTTACCAGCTGATAAGCAACTGGGTCGTTTCCAGTTTGGGGAATTACCAAAAAAGTTGCCATGAGCATTTGCATGCAGGTCTTTGCGAGAATGTATGCTTTCTTTTCCCTTGAGTAGATTCCTAAAAGTAGAATGGCTGGGTCTTATGGTAAATTTATGTTTAAGATTTTAAAAACTGACCAAGTATTTTCTAAAGCGATTTCATTTTTTTACATCCCCACTAGTGTATGAGATCCACATCCTTACCAACACTTGATGTGTCAGTTGTTTTCATTTTAGAAATTCTAATAGTTGTGTAATAGTTTATCATTGTGTTTAGTTAGTATGCTGTTAGCATATCTTCCTGTGCTTATTTGTTATCATTACACCTTCTTTGGTGGAGCATCTGTTCAAATATTTTGCCCATTTAAAAAAGTTGGATTGCTTGTTTTCTTATTAGTGAGTTTGAGGAGTTCTTTATATTTTCTGAATACATTTGCTTACTATTTCATTTGCCACTATTTCCCCCAAGTCTGTGGCTTGCCTTTTTATTAATTTAACAATGTCCTCGAAAAGCAAACATCAGAATTTCTTTATTCAACAAATTTACTAATTGCAATGCTCTTTGCTATTAGTAAAGGGTCTAAGCATCCAGTTGCTAACTTAAAAACAAGGCCCTGCCCTTCAGGGTGCTTACTGTCTAGTATAATGAAGAGCTACTATCAATCAGTGCAGGGAAATAGGATTACTACTAGACACATGTCAATCTACTACCAATCCTGGAGGCGGGGATTGTACACTCAGGTATGGCTGTGGGCCAACCTTTGCAGAGTCAGAGCTGTTAAAGGAATCCCAAAGATGGAATAATGTTGAAGAGACTGGTCTAATTTAACTTATGTATAAAAACAAGCAGCAATGGAACAGGACACACCTATCTAGAGTTTTCCTGAGCTGCAAATGACTTGAGTAGTTTAGTGGTGTACTTGCACTTTTCTATTGTACTAGTCATTTACTGAATATTCTGTACCACCTGAAATGGAGGGAAATGAATTTTACTCTCAGTAGGTGTAGAGAAATATGGTCAAAATTAATTTACATTGTGATGACTATAATTAATTGGCAACAAAACTTTAATATGAAAAGTGTGGGTGTGCTTTTGTGGAGATATGGTAAGGAAGAGGGAGACTTAGGGATACTGTATCCTACTCTTTAGACAGCCTAGGAAATAAAGTCATGAACTAAGATGGGTAGAACATTGTTTTAAGTGGATAAGAGAACATTAGAAATTTTGAACCAATGTGATTGATGATTAATCATTTCTAAGGCTTGAGAGACATAGTACATCAATGGTGACTACCAGATTTTGTGCCAAAATTACTGAAAGAATGGTACTATTGATAGAAATGTAAATTTTAGAAAGAGTACTTATTTTTGAGTTAAGGATAAGTTTGATTAAACAATTTTGGACACACAGCAAGACAGCCCACTGGAAATGCCCAGTAGGCAGGGCTAAGAATGACTAGTGCTTAAAGGGGTCATCAGGACTAGAAGAAACCACTTATGAGTCATTGTCAAAAAGGTGAACCTCAGACATAGAGAACAAACATACAGACACCAAGGGGGGAAAGCAGGGAGGGAGGATGAATTGGGAGATTGGGATTGACATATATACACTACTATGTATAAAATAGATAATTGATAAGAACCTGCTGTATAGCACAGGGAACTCCACTTTCTGTATAGTAAAAACTAACACAACATTGTAAAACAACTATACCTAAATAAAAAAAAAGAAATTAAAAAAATCTTTGAATGGTGAATCTGAGGTTACATCCATTTTTAAAACAATGAGAAAATAAAAACTGTGCTGGGTAGAAAATGAGTACTGGAAGAAGGACCTAGAATCGTCATCTTATATAAGCACTGAGTTAAAAGTAACTCAATTATTTTCATCTCTCTTGCAGTGAGGCAAGAAAAAAACAACTCACTTTTTCAATACCTGATGTGGTCAGTAGGTATCTGGTTCACAAATAGAGTATCCACAGGTTTTCAAGTTAGACTATACCATTGTCCGAGAATTCAGACTGGAAAAAGCCTTTCTTGTGTGAAGCCCCGTACGACTGAACTATTATCTTCGATCTTGGTTACAGTTCCTGGCAGAGAGTAGGAGCACAAGCTATGTTTGTTAGATGACCAGATGGTTCTTCTTGTGTCTCAGCCAATTCAGTAAGTCTACTCTCTTCTGTGTATAAGCCAGATGGCTAAGCAGTTACATGAACTTTTAGCTATATAAAACAAAGCAGTTTAAATCATTGTAATTGTCTATTGTGTACCTTACTTGTGTTTTTATTTTTAAGGTAAATATTCTGTATTTACAAAGAAAGTCCTATGATGGTATGATATCAAGACAGACACATTTTGAAGATGATAAATGAGGAAATATGTCATACAGCTTTCTCCTCAATAAAAGTAGGTGGAGTTATTTGTTCTGAGTGGAACTATTTGGGGAAACTGGACGTTTTGTATAGTGGCTGTGGAGGAGGGAATTTAGGAGCCAGTAAAATATGTATAAAAAGATTGTAGAACATCAACTTAGTTGTATATATTGTGGATTTTCAGTGAATCACGACGGTTCTATAATTTTTTCCAGAAAAAAAAATCTACCATTGTGGGAACTGTAGAGAAGGAGGACACTGAGAAATTTGCCTAGTTAAGCAGATGGAGACTGTATAAAATGTGACATTCACAAGCTGGACCATGAATGCACTCCATTGGGTTTCTTCATATCAGAATCCTACTTGTTCTTTATTCTGTCAGTCCATTAATGAGTTGTGTTCATCATGTATGGATTACTGTACTGGGAAAGGCCAGGAACTGTATCTCTGGTAAGGAGTCATGAATTAGGATGTGCCCAGGTTCAGTGTTGTATAAGCGGGAAGATGTTTGACTAATGGAATGCTCCATCTTCAGTTAGGAATGGCCACAGATGACCTACCTGTCTTTCTTGAGTAGTTTCTGCTATTCAGAATTATCCCATCTTGGGAGAAGTGCCCAACAAATGATCATGGCTAATTCAGTCCCCGCTCCACCAATCACTAATATTGCACAGTGATTAAGAAAGAGCATGAATTTGGGAGTCAAATCTATGTTTAAATGCTGGTTTTGTTGCTTACTATTTTGTATAAGTAAAATTAAATTACTTAACATCTCTGGTTGCCTATTTTTCATCTAAAGTGAGGATGTAGGAGAACTCGAGGTTTGGGAGGGGGCGGGGGGGTAAAGGGGAAGCTGAGATGAAGCGAGAGAGTAGCACAGACGTATATATACTACCAACTGTAAAATAGCCAGTGGGAAGTTGTTGTATAACAAAGTTGTTGTTCAACTCGAGGATGGAAGATGCCTTAGAGGACTGGGACAGGGAGGGTGGGGGGGACTTGGTGGGGGGGAGTCAAGGGAGGGAGGGAATACGGGGATATGTGTATAAAAACAGATGATTGAACTTGGTGTACCCCCAAAAAAATAATAAATAAATAAAATTAATTAAAAAAAAAAAAAAGAATCTGCCTGCCAATGCAGGGGACACGGGTTCGATCCCTGCTCCAGGAAGATCCCACATGCCATGGAGCAACTAAGCCCGTGCACCACAAAAAAATAAAAAATAAAAAAAAAATAAAGTGAGGATGTAATATTTAGGGTGTTATAAGTTTTAAATGGTTGTTAAGAGATTAAATGAGGTAATACATCTAAAGTGCCTAGCTACTCAGGGACTTCCCTGGTGGTGCAGTGGTTAAGAATCTGCCTGCCAATGCAGGGAATATGGGTTTGATCCCTGGTCCAGGAAGATCCCACATGCCACGGAGCCACTTAGCCTGTGCACCACAACTACTGAGCCTGTGCTCTAGAGCCCGTGAGCCACCATTACTGAAGCCCGCAAGCCTAGAGCCTATGCTCGGCAACAAGAGAAGCCACCACACTGAGAAGACTGCACACCGCAACAACAAGTAGCCCCTGCTCCCAGCAACTAGAGAAAGCCCGTGCACAGCAATGAAGACCCAACACAGACAATAAATAAATAAATTTATTAAATAAATAAGTAAATTTATTTATTTATTTAAAAAAAATAAAGTGCCTCTCTCAATAGCTAGAACAATTAAAAAAATTATTACTGGTTCCTGGCCTTCCAGAATCCCTGACCTTTTTATTACATAGGGAATTTATATTCTCCTATCCTCACTCTAAGGGATGCTCATGACCTTGAGATTTAGGGATCATATAAATACTTATGATTCAGAATATCAAGACACTTTAGGTATTATAGAAAACGTTAACATGAGAAAAAGTCTTAAATTTGTTCTTGGTTATCCTGGAATACAGCAGAGGCTTAGGAGAGGGGAATTAGTGAATAAAACAGCGAGACTTACAAGAGGACTGATGTTATCAAAGAAGAAGCTAAGTTTACCCAACAGGTACAGGCAAAAGCTGATGCAAAACTGCAGACATCCCCATCTTTCACACGTACCTGCTCTTGCAAGGTCTGACCTCACCACTAAACTTACTACAGAGAGGAGATCATAGAAGTAAAGAGTATATGTTGAGAAATATATGGGTATGAAACGTCCCTCCCAAAAGAAAATCCAGAAAAGGCTGACACATACACGTACAGTGCTCAGTTATTCCTCAAGTCTTGCGAAAGATATGAATGTAAGATAGATAAAAGAAATGGTAGAATATTTCTTCCCAATACTTCTCAGAGAGTAGGAATTCCTGTTTTACTGGCCAAGTCAGGAATATGGAGAATTTGAAGGATAACTGATCTTACACTTCTGTTTTTCAAATGGGGATGACTTAAGAGAAGGAAGAGACCCTTTCATATTTTGGTTCTGTGTCTTGCTCCTATTTAATAAGGATATGGCCATGGCCATTCATTTAAGTACAGACTATGACTGCTTGCACACTACAGCTGAGTTGAGTAATTGTGACAGAGAACATATGGCCCACAAAACCAGAAAAATTATCATCTGTCCCTTTATGGAAAAAGTTTGTAGACCCCGGATCTGAATCAATCACCCAAGCAGCAAGGGGTAGCCTTTTCCTTCCTGTTTGTCAAATAGCATAAGAACCCCCAAAATGGTCAGTCCCAGCTCCCAGTTCAATGCAGCAGTGGCTACGCCCCATTGTGGAAGTATTTCTCTCTTGGGTGCTAAATTGCCCCAACCAGCTAAGTGCAGAGTTTTGGGGACTGGGAGAAAAGTTTTTGCAAGGAGTAATAAGGTGTAATAATTGGAGGTGACATGCCTACATCCACCCCTGGGTTTCCAGACCCAAGTATTCTAACTCTGGGGGAAAGAGCACCTCATCTCAGTCACTGGCTCACAGTATATGCTACATCCCAACCTTGCAAGGTGTTGACAGCCAACTGGTGCTGTAATTGAATCTTTGATAACTTTTATTTCATGTGTGTAATGAGGTACACGGTAAGACTAGTGAGCTCTATGATGATTAGCCCACAGGCTCATTTTTTTGTGTGTATGTGCTAAAAAATGAGCTTCTTGGTCAAGATATTTGTGTAGAAAACTGTGACAGAGAAGAAGTTTAGATGTTATTTTTAGCCTAAGCATGGTGGTTAGGGGAGGCACATCCAAATTCAGAAGTATCTATTTCACAAAGACAAATCACTGTCTCTTCCACAACTGCTGTGGTCTTAATGGTTGTGTTGCCTCAAAATTCATATGTGGAAATCCTGATCCTCAAGGTATCAGGAGGTGGGGGTTTGGGAAGGTGGTTAGGTCTCGTATAAAAGATCTCATGGGACTCCCCAACCCCTTCCACTATTCATGTGAGGACACAGCAAGATGTCTGTGACCTGGAAGAAGGTCCTCACTAGAACATGATTGTACCCTAATCTCAGACCTGCAGCTTCCAGAGCTGTGAGAAATAAATTTCTGTTGTTTGTAAGCTACCTAGTCTGTGGTAATTTTTTTTAGAGCAGCCCAAACAGACTAAGACAATGACGGCAGGCCTGTAATATCATTTTACCAGATAACTGGCTGGTTCTCCAGGGACTCAACTTTGGTGTCTTTAGAATATGGCATACCCAGAAGTGGGGGTAATCTGACCTGGCTGAGTGAGAGCAGTCTCTACTGTTGATCTTGCATAAAATACATTCTTGCCATCATGGTGCATTGTTCATGAATCCACTAATCAAACGTTAGGGGGACTGGGAATGAGGTTGACTTGATAAACACTGGGTGTATCATCTTGTTCATGTTATTACTGAAAACCTCTTCCACAAAGGAAAACTTTAGTGAGCATTCACCTATGATGTAATTATTCTTACATCCTGTGCCCATTCTGAGAGGATCATCCACTTGATCTTTTCCAAAACCTCCTTGTCACTAATCTACAAAAATTCTTCCTCCTGACCAAATGGCCAAACCATGCCTAAAGATCAGTATAGATTCATACTTTCGACCATGTGTCCTTCAACGCAAAGTAAACAATAAGAGTATCAGGGGTCCTCACATTGAATATAACCATTCATATCGTAACTTCCATCCACAAATTTCAATTATTTCGGTTTAGTTAAATAACAACAATCCTTCAACAACACAGTTCAAATTTCAGTTGCCATGGTCTATTGACCCCAAGAGACTGCATAAAGTACAAACTTCACTGCTAGCTCTTCAGTCCACAAATCACTCTGTAAACAACAGATGCACCTAATGATCAGTGACCAACCACATCATTTCTTTCAAAGTCTATCAGCGGCCATTTCTCATCTTTTATTCAGTTCACACGCAGCAAAGTGTGTCATCTGTTGCCTCCTTGTCTCCCAGTGATAAACCCATGTGACTTACAAAAATGGAGAATTGCAAAAGGAAATTGGCCTACAAAGATGGATGTGCAGCAAAGAAATAAAAACTGATAACTTGGGAAGTGAAATTCAAATAAAATGTAAATGGAGTTATGGAAGAAATGGCTGACCTTGGGAATGTTCACATTTTTGCCATTTGAAATCAGAAGAGCTTAGTAAAAGCAAACCGTGGACATAAGTGAGGAAAGTGGTTATGACAAGAGGTAAAGATAATTTCAGAGGAAGTGATGCTGACAAAAAAACACATCACAGAGATAACTCTTAGAGATATTTCATGATGGTGTAAGTGCAAAGAATAAGACATTAGAAGGATAAAAAGGAGTATGGCAATTCAGCAAGGCATAGACAGATGCTCTTTCCATGTTGCAAGTTATACAAAAAGGAGGTGGCAATCACTGTTCAAACTACTCTTGATAAACATTTTTAACAACGAAATAAAACACTTTAATTCTCAGTGTTTCTAATATTTTAAATTACAGTATATTACATAAATATTAGTGTTACTATTTTTTTCTTTAAGAACTTTTATTGAGATACAATTGACATACAATAAATTGCATATATTTAAAGTGTACAATTTGATTTTTCTTATTTGTAATGTATATATGGCAATCCCAAAGTGTTACTATTTTTAATTTACCTATGCATTTATAATTAACAGTAAGAGTTTTTAATGTTTAACAATAATTTTAAAGGTCACAGAACATTTTCCTGTTGATTTTTAAGATTGCTTTTCAAAATTATAGCTCGCATGGTCATTTTTATAATCCTAAGCTACTGTACAAAGAGACATATTAGGAAGATTCTGCCTAATAGGATGATGTCACCTTCCATGTTTCAACCAAGGTCTACACCTGGACAAGCTGAAGAGTCTACTCTGGTTTCAGGCTCTAATCAAAAATAGCAGCCTTTTGGGTCACTTAATACGTTGGTCAGAATACTAAACCAAAACATGTTATGTATTGTCTCAAAAGTCCAAAGAGATATAACAAATGATATCACTAGTTTTCAACATATAGGATGTTGGGTACAGCAACTTATATTTCTTATATACTTTGGGGAGAAAATCCATGCAGACCCAAGACCATGGATCCCCAGAAACTTAACCAAGGTAGAAAATTCCTGTAGTGTGGAGAAGGGTGGGATTTACTTCCTACCTTTTGTCCTACAAAAACATCAATAATATCTGCTACTTTCTATTCTCTAGATCCTATCAAAGTGATGTCATAAATGTCGAGGATCAATGGGATATCCTGAAGGACTGAATTATGGAGTTGCAATTGGACTTGCACACTTTAATTACAGTTGACCCTCAAACAATGTGGGTTTGAACTGCATGGGTCCACTTATACAGAGATGTTTTTCAAAGGTTATTACTACAGTTCTACATGGTCTGTGGTTGGTTGAATCCGCAGATACAGAGGAACTGTGGATGTGGACAGCCAATTTATAAATTATATGCAGATTAACCCTTGAGTTGCTCAAGGGTCAATTGTATATATTTCTAATATTTATTCCTTCTATTTCTTTTTCCTGCCCTATTGAGCTAAGATGTCCACTACAATGTTGAATGGAAGTGGTAAGAGTGTACATAGTTGCCTTGTTTTTAACCTTACATAAAAAGCTTTTAGTATATTCCTTTAAGTACAATATTAGCTGGCAATAGGATTTTTGTAGATGTCTTTATAAGATTGAGGAAATTTCTTTTTATTTCCAGTTTGCTAATTTATTTTTTCTGAGTAGGTATGAAATTCTGTCAAATACTTTTATTGCTTTTATTAAGATGATCATATGACTTCCTCCATTTTTTCTGAAAAGGTGGCAAATTACTTTCATTGATTTTTGGAGGGATTTTTTAAAATAGTTTATTCATTTGTATACATGTATTTTGCTTTTTTTCCAGTTGAGCCAATGGCCATACATCACTGTATATAAGTTTAAGGTATACAGCATGATGGTTTGATTTACATATATTGTGAAATAGTTACCACGGTAGGTTCAGCTAACATCCATCTTTTTGTACAGATACAATAAAAAGCAAAGAAAGAAAAAAAGAATAAATGAAAAAAATTCTCCTTGTGATTTACTCTTAGGATTTACTCTCTTAACAACTTTGCTAGATACCATATAGCAGTGTTAGCTATAGTCACCATGTTATACATTACATCCCTAGCATTTATTTAAATATCTTATAACTGGAAGTTTGTACCTATTGACCACCTTCATCCAAGTCCCCCAACCCTTACCCCCTCCCTCTGGTAACAAGTCAGATCTCTTTTTTCTATGAGCTCAGTTGTTTTATTTTTAGATTCCACATATAAGTGAGATCATACAGTATTTCTCTCTGACTTATTTCACTTAGCACAATGCCTTCATGGTCATTCTTGTCACAAATGGTAGAATTTCCTCATCTTTTTATGGCTGAATAATATTCCATTGCATATATATACCACAATTGCTTTATTCATTCATCTATCAATGGATACTTCGGTTGTTTCCAGCTGGGCTACTATAAATAATGTTGCTAAGAACATAAGGGTATTGGTATATTTTCAAGTGTTTTCATTACCTTTGGATATATTCCCAGAGGTGAAATTGTTAGATCATATGGTAGTTCTATCTTTGATTTTTTGAGTATATTTCATAGTCTTTTCCATAGTGGCTGTACCAATTTACAATTCCACCAACAGTGCACATATGTTCTCTTTTCTCCACATCCATATCAGCATTTGCTATATCTCATCTCTTTGATGATGGCCATTCTAACAGTCATGAGATAATATCTCGTTGTGGTTTTAACTTGCATTTTCCTAATGACTAGAGGTGTTGAACATCTTCTCATGTACCCATTGGCTTTTTGTATACTTTCCCTGGATATTTATTCAGGTCTTTTGTCCATTTTTAATTGGGTTATTTGGTTTGGTTTTTTGTTTTTGTTTTTTTTTGCTATTGAGTTGTATGAGTTCTTTGTATGTTTTAGGTAGTAACACCTTATCAGATATATGGTTTGCATTTTTTTTTCCATTTTATAGGTTCTCTTTTCACTTTGTTGATGGTTTCTTTTGCTGTGGAGAAGCTCTTTAGTTTGATGTAGTCTCACTTGTTTATTTTTTATTTTGTTGCTTGTGCTTTAGGTGTCATGTCCAAAAAATCATTTCCAAAACCTATGTCAAGGAGCTTTGTTCCTATGTTTCCTTCCAGAAGTTTCATGGTTTCAGGTCTTATATTTAACTCTTTAATACATTTAAAGTTTATTTTTTGTGAGTGGTATACAATAGGGGTCCAGTTTCATTCTTTTACATGTGAATATCCAATTACTCCAGCACCATTTATTAAAGAGACTGTCTTTTTTTTCCACTGAGCATTCTTGGCTCTCTAGTCAAATACTAGTTGACAGTATATGCTTGGATTTATCTGAGCTCTCAACTTTGTTCCATTGATCTATGTGTCTATTTTAATGCAATACCATACTGTTTTGATGATTATAACTTTAGAATATAGCTTAAAGTCAGGACGTGTAATACCTCCTGCTTTGCTCTTCTTTCTTAGGATTTCTTTGGCTATTCAAGATCCTTTGTGGTTCTGTGTAAATTTTAGGAGTGTTTTTTCTACTTCTGTAAAAAATGCCATTCAAATCCTGATAGGGATTGTATTGAAATTATAGATTGCTTTCAGTAGTATTCACATTTTAACAATATTAATTCTTCAAATCCTTGAACATAGGATACCTTTCCATTTGTTTATGTCTTCTTTGATTTCTTTTATCAGTGCCTTATAGTTTTCAGAGTAGGTATCTTTTACCTCCTCAAATTTATTCCTCATTTTTTTACTGTTTTGATGCTATTGTAAATGAGATCAATTTATTTCTGTTTCAGAAATTTTATTGTTAGTGTATCAAAGCACTACTGATTTTTGTGTGTTAGTTTTATATCCTGCAACTTTACTGAATTCATTGATTAGATCTAACAGTTCTTTGGTTGAGATTTTTAGGATTTTCTATATATAAAATGTCATCTGCAAATAGAGACAACTTTACTTCTTCCTTTCCAATACAGACACCTTTCTCTTTTTCTTGCCTGATTGCTCTAGCTAGGACTTCCAGTACTATGTTGAATAGCATTAGTGAGAATGCGTACACTTGTCTTGTTCCTGATCTTAAAGGAAAAGCTTTCAACATTTCACCACTGAGTATCATGTTAATTAGTATTTTTATTTCCACTGAAAGAACTCCCTTTAGCATTTCTTGTAAGGCAGGTCTAGTGGTAATGAACTCCCTCAGCTTTTGTTTGGGAAATTTTTCCCTCCTTTGTTTCTGAAAGATAGCTTCACCAGGTATGGAATTCTTGGTTAACAGTTATTTTCTTTCAATATTTTAAATATGTCACTCCATTCCTTCTTGGTCTGAAAAGTTTCTGTTGAGAAATCTGCTGAATGTCTTATGAGGGTTCCCTTGTATGTAACTTCTCTCTTTATCTTGCTGCTTTCAAAATTATTTGTCTTTGACTTTGGACAATTTAATCATAATGTGTCTCAGTGTAGCCATATTCAGATTCAACATATTTGTGGTCCTTTGGGCCTCATGGATCTGAATGTCCATTTCTCTCCCCAGGTTTGGTAAGTTTTCAGCTATTATTGCTTTAAATATACTTTCTCTCCCTTTGTCTTTCTCTTCTCCTTCTGGAATTGCCATAATGCAAATAGTTTCTTTCCACTGTGTCCCATACTTCCTGTAGGCTTTCTCCACTCTTTTTCCTTCTTTTTTTCTTTTGCCCCTCTGACTGAATAATTTCCAATATTCTATCCTCTAGGTCACTGATTCTTTATTCTACATGGCTGAATCTATTTTTGAACCTCTATATTAATTCTTCAGTTCAGTTGTATTTTTCAACTCTAGGATTTCTGTTTGTTTGTTTGTTTTGAATGGTTGCTATTTCCTTGTCAAACTTCTCATTTTGTTCATGGATTGTTTACCTAATTTTGTTTAGCTGTCTGTCTGTGCTTTCTTGTAGTTCACTAAGCTTACTTAAGAAGGTTATTCTGAACTCATTGTCTGACAGCTCATAGATCTTTATTTCTTTAGGGTCACTAATTTTATCTTAATGAGTTTCCTTTGGTGGTGTCATATTTACCTGATTTTTCATGATTTTTTCATTCCTTATGTTGGTATCTGCCCATTTGAGTAATGGAACTCCGCTTCCAGAATTTACATGTTTGTTTTGGCAGATACAGTTCTTCACCAGTCAGATCAGTTTGAGTTTCTGGTTGTGCCTGTTGATAATATCTTTGGGCAGGTGGGGCCTGCTATTATGTTCTAATTAGGGGTAAGGCAATTTCTTGAGCTCTGAGGATGGGACTGAGGGGTGTGCCACAGGCTGAGAACAATTGGATAGGACAGCTATGTTGGTTTCTTACCCAAGTAAGGCTATAGGATGGGCTCCACAGTTGCCTGAATTCTCTTATCAGGCTTATTAGATGGTTGGGACTGGGTACTATCTTCAGTAGTAGATGCGGCTATGAATTAGGTCCCATGCTCTGGCAGGGCCTCAGGCCAGGGTCCGTGGCCTATACAACTCGTTATTTGGGGGCCCAAATCAGGTTTGAGTGTGTACTGTATTACCTGGTCAGTGAGGCCACTGGTTTTGCTCTGCAGATGGGGAAGCCCTGAGCTATGGTCTCTGTTCAAATGCCACTGTACAAAGAGTTGTTCATTGGGCTATGCAGCTTCCCATGTGCTCTGGTTAGGTTCTCTGATCAGACAGGCTGAAGGCTACATTCAGTCATGAGTAAGGCTATGATTCAATTCCCTATCCAGGCACAGTAGAAGCAGCAGCTCTAAAACCAGTAAAGTTCTTTTTGTCTTAACTCAAACCAATCCACATCCCAAGTTCCTTGGTTGAATAGGGCCACTGAATTTGCTCTGCAAACTTTTGGCTCTGTCTGCCCAACTCTCTGCTTGGGTGCCACTGAGTTCTACAGCTCTCAGGAGTTGTCATCAGCCCTCCAGGTCAGATGGGGCTAGAAGACTCTCTCCACAGGAGGTGGAACTATCTTAGTTTTTTGGCCTGGGAGAGAGAAGGAGGTGCCATACTAGGCTACTGGCTTACTCTTTTTTAAATTGAATTATAATTAACATACAATATTATATTAGTTTCAGGTATACAACATGGTGATTTGATATTTTATACATTACAAAATAACTACAATATGAAATGATCATTGCAATAAGACCAGTTATCATCTGTTACATACAAAGTTGTTATAATATTATTGACTATATCCCCTATATGTACATTATATCCCCAGGACTTATTCCTTTTATAGCTGGAAGTTTTTATCTCTTTATCCCCCTCACCTATTTCATCTGTTCCCCCACTACCCTGAAACTACTCTCAATCTCCCAGATAGGCTCTCTTGTTGGGAGGGGCCAGGAGGTACTCTCAGCCTTGGCTATAAACTAATCCCCTGCCTGTGCATAGCAGCAGAAGACTTCATGCCCAATACTGGCTTTTCTCTGAGGACGGACAGCTTTGCCCACCTGCCTCTCTGCTTGAGCTCCTGGTCCACACACCTTCCAGGAGCTGTCACCAGCCCTTCTGGTCAGATCGGGCTCTCTTCACAGTAGGTAGGGCTGTGACTCAGCACCTCACCTAAGAGTGGGCAAACTGGGCTCTAGGGTCAGCAAAACTCCTCACTTGAGGATCCAAACTGGGCAGATGTGTACCCCTACCAAGTTTCCTGTTCAGAGTGTACCCCTGACTTGGTTCTGCAGATGAACAAAGCCGTTGGGTTAGGATTACTATTTGGGTGCTTGCCGAGACCCATGTGCTGGTTGTTGCAAATCCCTCCCCTCTTCACTGTCACAGTCAGATTCCCAGTGGCTGGGCCCCATGGATTCCCCTGTAATCCCCATGGTGTGAGGTCAAAGCATAATAGAAGTTCCTAGAAAGAGACCTACAAAGCTGGTAGAGGCTGATTGTCCCTCCTTGGTCTCTTTCCCCACTAGGGGAGCCAGAGGCTCAGGGGAGACCTTCCCCACATGGTGCTGCATTGTCCTGGGGGAGGGGAAATGCAATCAACATGAAGCCACTTCTCTTACCTTCTAACGCGTCTGCCTTGGTCTCTGTGGTGCAGACGGTTGCTTCAGCCTCATCTCCGTATTCTCGGATTCTTTCAGTGGTGTCTTGTTCTTGAATAAATGTTAGTTGCTTTTCTCCTGAGGGGAAGCAAAGTCAGGAATGACCTATCTTGATGATGTCACTCTCATTGATTTATTTTTAATGCAAATCCAACCTTAAGTACCTGAAAGAAAATTCTTTTGGTCGTGATGTATTATTCTTTTACATGTTGCTGAGTTTGATTTGCTTATACATTGCTAAATATTTTTGTGTCTATATTCATGAGGAATATTGGTCCGTAATTCTCATTTCTTATAATGTCCTTGTCTGAGAGCACTCTGCAAATATTTGCTGAGTAAATGATTCAGTAAAAAATATAGAACACAAAAATAGGGTGTACTACCATAGTAATACACTAAAATGCATACAATATACACCCATGTTTGAGGGGAAGACTCAGAAAGACCTCCCCATTTCCAGGTGTACCCAGCTACAGTCCCAATCACATAATGTAGACAACATAATCTTCCTAAATTTTATTTTGTTAATCCCATCTTAAAAATCTATCACTGGTTTCCATCACCCTCAAGGCAATGTTCAAATTCCTTAACTTTTAAACATCCCTATCTATGACATCTCTAGAGTACTAGCAGGCAGAACTAGTAATGAGTGATATAGTTTGTTGTTTCTGGGCTTTTGCACTTGCTGGTCTCTGGGAACTATTGGGAACACTCTACCTCCTTTCTCCACTGTCAACATAGATACATAAACCCACACTTGTCATTTTGACTGGCCAACTCCTAGACACATAAACCCACACTTGTCATTTTGACTGGCCAACTCCTAGACACTCTTTTTGTCTCCTCTTAAATATAATTTCCATCCTTTCCACTAGGAAGACCTCCCTAGGCTCCAAGGCTGAATAAAATATCCCTCATTATGTGCCCATGGTGGGGTGGGAAAGGGGTAAGATGAAGCAGGCTTTGTCAGTAGATCTGGACTCAAATCTCAGCCCTGTCACTTATTATCTGAGGACACTGTACAAGTTACTTAACCTCTGTCCGTCATATACTTCAAAATATACCTAAAACAGTTCGTTATGAGGAATAAATGAAAGAGGGTATATATTGTATAAATATGTATGCGTCGTGCAATGCATGGGAGATAAATTTTCTATAAATGGATGCTTTTATTCTTTTGCTGTATTAATCTATGTCAGAACTTAGCATCATGCATTACAGTTCTTCACATATTTTTCTTTTTTTTTTAATTAGATAAGTTCTTTAATGCCATAGTCACTCTTATAATTTTAGTTTTTACCATAGTACTGGAAATATAAGTTCACTAACTGTCAGCTATTGTTGATGCTATTTTTATTATCATAAAATCTTAGAGCTAAATTTTTCTAGATCAGGTGTTCTTGAGGGTTGACCAGAAGAATGGAACAATTCTTTGAGGGGTGAGTAAAATGCTTGAACTTGGAGAAAAGAGAGGAAGCACACGAGACCCTGCAAGTGACAGGAATTTAGATAAGGTGATCATGTGAGTATTGCAGGACCGGTATTAAGAACTATGGCATGAGTACCATGGCTTTGGGAGCCTGGCCAAAGTTCCTGGAGGCCAGGTTTGCTGTAGGAAAATACCTTTGAGCAAGCCATAGGGTCTGATCAATCAGAAACGGCAGAATAGAGTCTATAGGCTTGGAGACTTCTTTTACCAGTAAGTGCCAAGACTCTTATACAACCATAGGAAGAGGAGGGCACCCATAAAAAATAAGTGCAATTAGATTTCCCATGAGTTGTGCAGGGCTGAGCTAGATTGTATTGATTTAGAAAAATCAATTATCAACAAATAATTTATTACAGACTCTAATATCACGCACTAGTAGGCTTGATAATTCACACAGGAGCATTCTGCAGTGGAGGTGGGAAGGCAAGAGGTAGGGAGAGAAATGAAAGTGTCAAATGTGAAGACAGGCTGCTGAGGGGCAGACCAGCTGGGTGACCAGTTGTTAGTGAGCTACATCACAGTGGACAGGAAGGGTCTGGACCAGGCAAAGAACTTGCAGTTCTCCTTTGGCCAGACCACCTAGGACTCCTAGTTCTTCCTCCTGCTTTCTCATCTGTGGTTCAACTGGGTGAGGGAGGCATAGGGAGGTAGGAAGTTCTATAGCTGACATTCTCATACCTTGAAAAGTCATGGAGAAAAGTCACCCTGATTCAGTAGTATGTTACATTTTTCTGGTACTATTTTTTATTCACTATTAACGGACTTTTAGCTCACCTCAAAGATCCCCTAGTTATTCTGGGAGAAACTACAAAGTTCACAGATAAAGTCCTTTGAACTCCTGTCAAATGTCCACACTTCTCATGGCTGCCAGTAATTTACCCCTACTGTTGTAGCCCCCATTATGCCTCAGGAGCTGCTGGCCCACTCACGAAGTTACAGCTTCCTGTGTCAGATTAAGCTGGCACTTGTGCTGGTATTGGCACCTTTGGTATGAACAGTGGCACTGCTAAAGACCACAAAGTCAAGAATTATCCATACAAAACCATGCCAAATCCATTTGGTTAAAGCGAGGATCTTTCCCTTATTTTTGTGACACCTTCTGTTTCTTTGGTTCCAGAGCATCCTTGTGGTCCCAATGGCTCCTGGGACGTTCATATTCCTACAACCAACAGTCATTGGTTAAAAGCCTCTGGGGGGGAAGCACAGATCAATGGTATAAAGGGATCCCAGGGTATTTGGGGAGAGCATCAAAATTGTCCACATCATCATGATCTCAGTGCTAATGTTTATTCAGCACCATGTTCTAGGTTCAACACTAACTTGCATGCATTCTTTTATTTAATGTTCACAACTACCCCCATTTTACAGATGAGGAAATGAACACTGAATAAATTAAAACCCTTGCCCAAGGTCACTCAGAGTTTAGTGTATTCTGAGAGTCCAGACGTCTTGATTGCAACAGTACTGAATGGAAGACATGGGAGTAGATGAAAATGTGATGTCCCAAAGGACCGGCTCAGAATTAGCTGTCTGCCTACCTGCACTTAACAATTCCTGTTAAGACTGGAGAAAAACAAACAGATGAAAACTCTCCCATTTGACCTCTGGGTAGTCCTATATGTCTAGATCCTGTCCATAGATGTCTAACTGTGAGCAGAGCTGCGAGTGTAATTAGCTAAGAGGGTCAGGGAGGAGATGAACTGTAAGAAACTAAGCAGCACGGATGGTCAGCAGCTGCACGTATTTAGGCTCGAGAGTCTAACACAGCCTCTTGTCACTAGAGAAAGATGCTCTTAAAACTGTAGTCTCTGTATTATCAGGGATGGGACACTTTAAGTATTTTCAGCAATATTTCAGCAAAAGAGCTCATGGGATGAAGAAATAAACGACTTAATGAGAAAGGAAATACCTCTGTACATAAAATTTTATTCTGAAAATGGATAGGAAGGGATTTCATAGCAATTCTCAAACCATGCAGCCCACCCAGGGATCCCACTTCGTCAGAGAGTTAATGGGCAGTTGGGAGCTGAGACCTAGAGGTCATGATAGGATTCATTCCTTTCCCTGAGAAAGAGCCAAGGAACCCCCGCCCCCCAGCTCCTTCTCCCCAAGAAGCACAGAGTTGTGCCACAGAGGCCAGCAGACAATTAGCATTTGTGTGGTGGCCTAGTTGTAACTGGAGCCTTTAAGACCATGGCTTGTTGACCCTTGAAATTCCACCCATTGACCTGGCATGATGGGCTATTATATTTGTCTCTTGGAGTTTGAGTAGTCTTGTCTATAAGAATAGTGGAATGTCCCAGTGTGCAGGAGGGGCACGTCTGAGGGACCCTTTTCCTTTTGATTACCTCTTACATATGCCACTTGGCCCCAATTTTCCTCCCAGTGGAGCTGGGGGTATCAATACTGGGCTAATCTTAAGGTAGTTTGTAGTGTGTATCATGGCTACTCTGAGAGTTCCAATATTTGGGAAGAAAACCCAAACTGATTTGGTTAGGCCAAATCAGTTACAGAGCTGCCCCAACTCACTGTAATTCTCCCAGTTGGATCTTACCTGTATTTATGATGAGGGCTGTCGTGTTGCTCCAACCTTGGGGCCCCACTGCTGTCCGTGGGAAGTCATGCTTCTTCTTCCTGGAAACTGGCAGAATGTTGCTGGTGTTGCTTCCTCTCGTGCGAGCCGGAAAGCTACCAATCACAGAGTGCCCTGATGGTTACTGTAGACCCATGAATCCACAAAATCTAGCATGCATTGTAATCACCTGGTGGGCTGAATCACAGCCTGCTAGGGTCCAGCCTCAAAGTTACTGATTCAGTCAGTATGCAAGGGGTCCCAAGGATTTGCATTTCCCACAAGTTCCCATATAATGCTGATGTTGCTAGTTTAAGGACTGAACTTTGAGAACCCCTGAATAGAGAAAAGTTTAGGCACAGAGGCAGGATATAATGCAGCACGCAAGTTGCATGACACAGACTGCAGGGGAAGGAATAATTAATTGTTGGCCAAGCTTTGGGTGAATCAGGTGAGGAAAATTAGAATGGGAAAACAATGGAGATTCTAGCTCTCCCTCTTGAATTCCAGATTCTAGAGAATGACATGAATATTAAACATTCCTGAATTAGAAACTTGAACATTGTTCTAGACTTGTAGCTGAGGCGTGAAATCCAAATCCAGTCAATTCTACTACGTATCTCACAAATCTATCTAGTTTTCTTTATTCAGCTGCTAATCCCTAGCTCACTCTCTCTCCTCACTTCCCACTGTAACAGTCTCTTAACCAATGTGCTGCCTCTAGTTACGATCAATTCTCTACACAGCTATGGAAACCATGATCTTAAATGAAACCTTGATCAACTGTTTATATTATTTTCCAAAAATTAATAATTTATTATCAAATTAAGTTCAAAAGTATGCTTCCATTCTATCCTGTGCATTCCCATTCTCAGAGAACTATTTGCTTGCATATTATTCTTAAACTGAATGGTAAGCATCTCAAGAGCAGGGGAAATGCCTTTTTCTCTTTGTATTCTTAGCACAAAGATAATAATCATAATCAAAGTAACAACAAAAATAAAGTGCCAAGCACTTTTTATGCCTTATCTTTCAACTTTACTTGCAAATTAGACGTTATTAACCCTACTTTTCAGACAAGGATATGGAGGCTTGGAGAGGTTAAGTAACTTACTCAGGATCACTCAGCTAATCCAGGGCAAAGGTGAGATTTAAACCCAGGTCTGTCAGATCAAGGTAATATCATCCCAGACACTTCTTCCACATAGTGCCCAGAGGAGACAAAATCATTCTTTGTTGTCTAACAGACCTGCTGATAATCTTATTACGGAAAAACTCTAACAAACATATGGTACAACCCAGTACTTAGCCTGGCAAATAAGAGCAGCTTCCTGAAAGCCCCACATTCCACGTTCTCCCCTCTATCTGTGCCTTTGCATAAGTCAGTCTCTCTGCCTGCAACGTCCTTCTCACCCATTTGGTTTGCTCATTTTTCAGGGATTAGTTCAGGCTCTCCTCTCCTAAAGTGTTTCTATTCCTCCCCAGTGTTTCCATAGCATCTTAAATAAATCTGTTTTGAAACTTATCACAAGTTTGCTAGTCTGACACCCTTTCCCCCTATCATGAGTCATAGAGCTTTTTGGGGAAACTCACTTTAAATCCACAGTGCCTGAAATAAAACATGTGATTTTGTTAGGGTATTTTTGGCTGCAAGAAACCAAAACACCGACTCAACATGGCTTAAACGAAAAGGGACTTAATAGGCTCAGATAACCTGGAGTCCAGCTCAAAAAAATCTGCAGGGATTTTGTGAAATCTAGATATTTTTACACATATACATACATAAAAGTATCTAATATTTATTGCAGTGGCATAGAGTATGTACTCAGTAAACTGGTGCTGTCATTACCTTGGATGTTATCTTTCATTTATCCACATCTGGATCACCTATATAAGGATTATTCACAAAAACTATAATCTAGACTGGATTTTTTTCTCTATTACCTAGGACAGTGCTTCTCAAAGAGTAAGGATCACGTACATGAGAATCACATGAGGTACTTGTTAAAATGCCGTTGTTATATCTCTTCTTATGCTTACTAAATTGGCAGGATAGGGGGATGGCTAGCAATCTGGGAAGTGGGGTTGAACAGCCTTACTCAAAGCTCTGCAAACAATTCTTATCCCCATGTCTCTCCCCTCCCTTCTCATTTATATTAGAATTATAGATTCTTTATTACATCTGGGAGAAGTGTTTAAAATTATCCAGTTTATCAACATCCTTTCTTTTACAGGGGAGGAAACTAAACTAAAGTTGGGGAAATCTAGTGAATTGTCCAAGGTTAGCAAATTAGAGGCAGAACTGAGTTTTAATAATTTATTTTCAACCTTAATATGATTCATTTTTACCGTTGCTATTTCTCCACTGTAGAGAAGAGCTCATTCTAGGTTCAGCAAATCAGATAGAACAAATTTAGATTTTAGAAATACACAGCTTTATTTCATTTTAGGAACTGTTTCAAGCACTTTTCAACAATATTGCATTTAATACTTGGAAAAATCTTCAGAGGGAGGTGCTATTATGATCCTCATTTTACAGATAGACAGAAGCACAGGAAAGTTAAGCAATTCAACCTAGGTCAAACAGCTAGTGGGCGACGCTGGGGTTCAACCTAGAGAGCTTGACTCAGCACTTAACTTCTGCATGATCTGACTCCACTGGGGAAAGAGCACATCAGCTGATCTCAGAGATGCTTCCATTCTTACCCACTACTATGACAATTTTTAGAAAAGCAGTGTTTAAAAGTCCAACTCAACCTCCTATGCTCCAGTCTTCAAGGATGGCCATCAACTGGTATGGAAACAGTTTTAGCCATGATAGGACCATGACTCCAAGAAGAGGCAGTTAATTGTTGAATTCCAATTGCAATCATTACTTTCACCATATCCACATTTTATAATCACGTAGTCTTAGTGCTCAAGGAGAAAGAGCAAAGGATTCAGAATCACAGTGCCTGGCCCCAGACCTGAGCTTTAGAACTGTCTCCACAATTTTATTAGCTCTAAGTCATGTATTAATTTGCTGACGCCCGCTGATTCTCAAGAGCCTCTGGCATGTTTGCCACCACATTTTAGTTTGTTGAAATCCTGACTATCCCTTTAAATCCTTGCTATTGAAAGTGTGGTTGCAGGGTCCGTAGCATGAGGACTACCTGGAGCTTATTAGAAATGCAGAATCCCACCATGATCCACTGAATTAGAATCTGCAGTTTAAGCAGTTTCCCGGGGGAGTCCTAATGGGCATCAAAGTTTGGGAAGCACTTCTTTAAAGTACCCCTGTGATTCCCTAAGACTCTTCTGGTTGGAATCCCAAGTTTGCAACCCACCAGCTGTAACCTTGGCCACTTATTTAACCTCTCTGTCTCAGTTGCTTCACCTGTAAAATGAGGATGATTTCAATTTAGGATTCTTGTGAACACAAAATGAGAGAAAGTGCAGAATGTATCTGACACACGGTACCGCGTCAAAAAAAAAAAAAAATCATTATTGCTCTCAACCCACCAGCAGTGATTGTAATGTTGCTTCTTTTGAAGGCTGGCCTTTGGTTTCCATGTACTCATCTTCAGTCTAGTCTCTGAAGGCTCCGTATTTTATCCCCATGGTGTCTGGCTCAATGCCCCATGTTGCTCCATATACAGTTATTGAGTTTAATACTTGTCAACTGATTCAGATTATTTTCCATGTGGTCAAAGGCCTCTCACGTCAGAGAAACAGATTAATGTTTTGTATTTTAATAAAGTTCCTACATTGTGCAGAATCTTCAAAAGAGCACAACATATGGGCAAAGGCCCTAATTAAACACTTGTTGAAAGTAAATTAGTTAATTAGAGTTGACCGCTGCTTCCCACAGAGGGTAATCAACACGAGGTCTGTGGAGAGCACCAGCATCCTGTGGGGGCAGAAACAGGGCTGGTTTTCAGGCAAAAATGTGTCCTTTAATAAATGCTTTTATGTGTTTCATCCTGTCCATATTAGAAAGAAAAAAAAAAGGTCACCAGGTCCACAAACAAAAAAAATGGTAAGAACCCAGGGAATTTCTGACTCAGTTACTTCTAACATTAAGGTACAGCTCACAAAAGGTGCTGCCGTATTTTCTCCAAGAAGGAGTGATTTGAGGAGTTAGAGACTCAAGGTTTCTGTTTATCATATTCTATAAAGAAAGCTCAATTCCTAATTAGACCCTTACCAGGAATAACTGAGGAAATAACTGTAATATGTCATCAATCACTGGAACTTGCCTAACATTTAATGGAGTAAGCTAAATTTATGAACATTTCTTTTTTGGGGAGATTATTTCATTTTACCAATACAATAACAATTTTATTCATATAAAAATCAAGGATCTAAACCAACAAGAAATAAAAAGAAATCCTGATCTAACCAGCTTTAAAAAAGTCAAAGATCTAGTTCGGATAAAATATGAGGTAACTTAAGTCATCATTCATTTACTCTTCACACTAAGCTCAGAACATTTCTGAGGGTTTTTTTTTTTTTTTTTTGATTTATGTTTATTTTCATCTGGGTATGTAGTTTGGGTTTTTGCTGGAAGGAGCCAAAATACCATGAGAAAAAAAAAAGTTACTCTCAAAGCATTTTGGCCTTGACCAAACCCGTTGTTTCATGAAGTTGAAGTTTTGACATTAAACTTTTTGGAGATTAACTGCCAAATAATGCTGGTTTTGGTCATAATAGAGCAATAAATAAACAGGTTCTTCTATATGGCTTGGTGGGAGATACCTGGGACCTGGAGCTGAGGCTTGGAAATCTGAGTTTTAGTTTTCTCTCAATCACTGAATTAGTCTGTGTTTAGTACAAACAGCATCCTCTAATACTAGAGGCACTTAGAGGTATTCTATGTGGTAACCTAACGCTTCTCTTTACCATCCCATTGAAGATCTCTTTCTTTTTTTCTTTTTTTTCCTTCCTCCTTCCTTCTCTCCTTTCTTACGTCTTTCTCCTCTTTTTCCTTCCTTTTGCCTTTTTCTTGTTTTTTCCCAAAGGACGTTTCAGTGAGCTCAAAACTATACCTTAGAAAAGGGGCCGGGCTGCTTAATAGTTGTGTGTGTGTGTGTGTATGCGTGTGTGATTTTTTATAGTTTGCATACAATGTCAAATTAAGGTTGGTCCTAGGATGAAAGATGCCTACATTCTGAATTGAAGAAACTGACCAGGTGAGCAAGGAATGAAGAGGGGACACTCTGTGGCAGAATACAAGCATGGCAGTCCTCCCCTTACCTGACAGCCTTTGGTGGTTTTAAAAATGTTGACACAGTTCCTACTTGTCAGAACAGCTACGTGAGTTTGATTTGACTTGCTGTTCACTTAACCCAGCCACATAGACTCTGTGTTTGAAACCGCAAGTGCTATTTGTACTGAGAAAGCAGTCCCAAAGCAGAGGAAACCCAGCTATTTCATTGGCGCCTTTACAGCAGCATGTTCTTTCATTAGAAACTGGTTCTTCAATTCAGAGTGAAACATGTAAATGAAATGCGCCTTCTATTTTTTTCTTTTACTCAAATGTAGAGAAATTTCAGGAGTTGAAGAAAGCTCAATGTGTGCCTTCTGTTTTTTAGCCACTTGCCTCCTGTTCCTCTGAGTATCTAAACAAATCACAATCAATTCAGATAAGAATACATTTTTGTGTAAAAAAGAAATCTCTCCTTTTTATGAGGCATAGAAGAAAAAGTGAACATCAGAGATTTTTCACTATTAAAGTCAGGCTGTTCAATATTTGTGTTATTAAAATCTGCGTATTTTGCTGAGTTTAAATTTTATGAGTTCCTAGGACAATGCAGCATGGAAGATTATTGTTTCAAGCTTTTGTACCTACCTGACCTGTTTTTTGTTTGTTTTTTAATTCTTTTAGTTACAGCTTTCTTTTGCAGCTCCTCTTATATACTATTCTTGACAAACCTCGGATGAACTGACTCAAGGCTTTTGTTGAACTTTGGGAGGGATCCATTGGCGAGGAACCAGGGTGCATACAGCCTCTTGTAGTATCTCTCAGGTTCCAGAGGAATCTAAATGTTTTGAACATGTAAGAGAGAGATCTCCATTAGAGCTGAGTTCCCTCTAGCTTACTGTTAGGTGTTAGCTATAATCTTACTAGAAGAGGTTGCAGGAAGCCCAATGTTTAGTACACGGGCTTCACAACCCTTACCCAGGAACACCCCCACCCCAGGGGAAACTAAGTGTACCCACTAGGATACAGGGCTTCCTCTAGAACTGTGTGCTTGGCTTTTTGGTGGGTCAGAGTCCTCCTATACTGCACAAGTGACTTATATGACATTGTTAACCTTGCTTTCACACTAGAGAGATTTTATTTTTCTTCTTAAAAGTTGTCAAGGCAGCATATTATATATGTTTGTTGGTTAATTGCTGGGTTCCTCTTCTCTTGCTTTTGTATTTATTACAGAATACGATTCCTATATAAAGGAATCATAACATTTGACCAAGAGCTATTATGGTCTGGATCGTGGTTACATGACACAGGCTTTTAAAGAATTCTTCAAGGAGAAGTAGTTTCTGATATTAGACTATAAGCAACTTCACTACAGTGTAAGCATCTCCAGGGAAGAAATCAGGCCTTATATATCTTTAAACATTCAGCACTTAGTGCCTAACACACGGAGGCGTTCAATAATTGTTGATTGACCTTGGTTTTTGTGAATTAGGCTAACATTGCATTTTCCTGTGTTACCTACTACAGGAAGGTATATGACATTTTAGTGAACAAGTCACCATGATAAAAAGTCACAAATTCAATCTATTGTAGCTATTTTCAAATTTCAGCATGTGTAGGGATTGCTTAATGAATTTGTTTAAAATGCGTATTCCGTAACTCCATACTCACAGATTCTCACTCAATAGGACTGCATGGGGCCGGGCAATCTTTAAAAGCCCCAGAGGTACTATATATATATGTCTGTGCTACACTCTTGCTTCGTCTCAGCTTCCCCTATTTTGATGTGAGTGGTCAGTAACTATAATTGGAGAAACTCTATATTATAGAGTACTGAGGGATCTTTCTGTGCAGTAATGAGATTTTTAAAGACTCAGTATTCACTGGTCCTCAACTACATGGAAGTTTGAAAATATGTTTAATATGCAATCTGAACATAATGAGCTAATTTAATACAGTAACATTTTCAGATAAAGTCACTCTAAGTATAATAGTAATCATTGTTGATGTCCCTAGACAGTTTCATGTGTGTGTGTTTGCGTGTGTGTAGCCCATCCATTCAGCCATATTAAAGTAGCAAATATTTATTAAATTCTTATGAGGTGCCAGACACTGTCAATGTGCTTCACATGAATGAACATATTTAATGCTCAAAACAACCCTAAATGATAAGTATTCTTAGTATTCCCATGTAATAATTAAGGAAACGGCACGAAGAGGTTAAGTAATTTACCTAAAGTCACAAACTTCAAAAGTTGTTAACAGTTCAAAATGTTACCGACTTTGCAAAAGGCAAGACTTACGTAGGGAAACGTAGGTACAAAGTCCTTTTCAAAATAAATCCAGGAGATCAAAGTAAAACAAAGTTGGTGAGTTCCTGTGTATGATATTAGGATATTAGGTAAAACTTTTAGGACGAATTTCATAAATAGTCAGTACACCAATATATTATTTCTACTGTAATTTCTAGAATAATTTTGAGTTCGATTTTTCAAAAATAACCAGAACAAAAAAATAGAAGTTTCAGATTACCTAATATTGTTATAGAGGGAATATTAATTGAAATTACCCCAGAATCTGATGTGACTCCAGAAACCACAGGTGGAATAAAAGATAGAGCTACAGGAGCCACGGCCCAGGAGCCCCAGGGAGCAGTCAGGGCGAATGACCATCAGAGCCTTCCCCACCTTCCATACTGCCTGTTCCACCTGGAAATCTTCCATTCAAAATTGCCATTTTTTTTTTTTCAAGTTCAACAAGCATTAACTGAGGACCTACCCTGTGCCAGAAACTCTGCTAAATTTTAAATTATATATTATCTTTTTCCATCCTGACAACCATGGTCTGTGGTATGTTATTCATTATTGTTGTTACCGCTTGCCATTTTATGTATGTGAAAACTGAGGCTTTGTGAAATTAGGTAAATTGCTAGCAAGTGGCAAGACTCAAGATTTAAGCCCTAGTCGGATTCCAAGTTTAAGGTTTCAGCCCATCTAACTGTCTCCAAAAGTGGTTTCAGATTTTGTAACGATGGCATAATGTTTGTGTAGTCTGTGGGTTTTATAAAGGAGAACTTGAATACACCACAAAGGTTTTAATATGAGTATATTCTCCACTACTCTTTTGGCAAATACTTAAAGTCACTAAAACAATGTGTGTGTGTGTGTGTGTATGTGTGTGTGTGTGGCGGGGGTGATGGTGGTACAAGGCATATTCATTCATTCAACAAAATTTATTGAACAGTACAATGCCAGGCACTGTGTTGGGAACTGGGGTGCTGAAAACAGAACAAGATAAACATGGAGCTCATAATCTAGCAAGGAACATACGTTAAGCAAATATAGTTTTGCTAAGTACCATCCATTACTTCAAAAACCCATAGCACAACAGATATTCAAACTAATTTGGGAAATAACTGAAGAACTCTCAAAGGCAGTGAGATTTCAGGTAGGACTGAATGAGAAATCTTAGGGAGGCAAACCAATAAGTGCACAGCAGAATTTATTCTCCTTTGCACTATCAACTTCTGCAGCAGTAGATTACGCAAACAACTTTGCTAGTGATGTGATCAAAACCACCGCACTCATTATTGTATCCCCCTAAGACCTTCCCAACAAGCTGAGTGAGTTCTCCACTACAGGGGAGGTCTAGGAACCAATATTTTGAATGCAAACAAAATAAAGGAAGCCTTGGGACGTTTAAATGCTTTTTCCCAAAACTCAACGTTGGCAAGCACTTCAAATGTACTACCTCTACCTTTAGGAAAACTTCAACATTTAACTTAATTTTTATTATGTTTTTGAAGTCTATAAATCTCCATTGTACATTTTCCACAGAAGGCAGTTTAATTCCATCGATATTAAAGAAAGTACATGAAGCTCTCTGGCCCACTAAATGGGGAAATCAGAATGTGACGGAAGAGTGGCCAAGACTCAAAGTTTCCATTCTCTTCCAAGGGAAACCAAACGAGAAAAATAATACATCACAAAAGCCAGAGTTCTGATTACAATTCTGGAAATAGGGATGAAATAGGATATTCCATTTAAGAAAAAATTGTGCCTTGAATTTCCAGCTGAATCTAAAAGGTTATGCAGTGTACACCACCATATCACCCTTCTAATTGGGCTTATCTACGTGTCCTCCTGGGATTTCATAAAACATCCAGGTAGGCATTTAGAGACACCAAGTTAGGTGCCTTTGCATGGGTCATGAGCTAGGTTTATTAGTCAGCTGTTTAATACTGACCCCTTTCTACCCTAAATTTCATTTTCACAAAATGTATTCATCTGGACTATCCAAAAAGAAATGTTTCCTTGCAGTGAGGTCTTCAGTGGAACTGTGATGCAGGCTGTGGACAGCAGGGACATAAGCATCCTGCCTCATGCAGTAATACGTTCTATCAGAAACCCAGCCCTGCATGCTAGAATTATACAGGGAGCTTTTCAAAAAAAAATCCTCCATGTCCACGTCCCAGCACCAGAGACACTGATTTAACTTGTCCGGAGTGGTACCTGGGCAGCAGTAATTTTTAAAAGCTCTCCCATGTGATTCTAATGTGCAGTCAGGCCTTTACCAGTTCTCTCATTTATAAAATGAAATCCTAAAGCATTTTTTTAAAATTAAGATAAATGGACAGAGGGGTCGTGGTTTGAAAGTTTTCATGTTTACTCCATCTTTAATGAATGTTTATTATTCATTAACTAATGACACGGAACTTGAGTTAATATTAATACTCGATACTCTACCTGCTCTTTCTACTGGACTCAATAAACGTAATAATAGATCACATTTATTGAGTGTTTGCTGTGCTATGCATTGTGTAAGACATTGTTTCTCAAACTATTGCCAGCAGACCAAAGCCTGCAAGCTATCACGCATGGCAATGAGATGCATACAAAAATTAAAGTGGCTAGTGTAGTAATTTGACCTTCTATTGTGTATTTATTTGCCTTTATTTATACGTAAAGAAAAAAACAGAAAAATGTTGTGTGTACATATACATATGTATATATATAGCCTTTATATATGTGTGTGTGTGTATAATTTCTAATAATGCATTTTACTGCATTTTTAAACAGTCTCTTCCATAGCTGTTTGGGAATTAAAAATCTCCCCAAACTTCACCATAGATGGTTTAAGAGGCAGTGGTATCAAAGACCCTTATGGGTGTAATCTTAATTTAATCTTCACCACTAATTCCAATGAAGCAGTAGACTATCTTACAACTGAGGAAGCTGAGGACTGAAATAATTTGCTTAACGTTGCCTTGTTAGTAAGATCATTAAGTCAGAACAATTTGAACCCTGGAAGTCTGAATCCAGAGCTCAGAGCCAGGGAAGTGGAGGGTCACAGAAGTAACTTCATTTGACTTGGGACAGGGAAGTGTGGCCATGTGGGAGAGACCCAGGGAGAAGAAGGGCCACTTTCACACTCTATGACCTGAAATGTTCTCTGAGTTGTTTTTAACCTTTATGCATAACTAAAACGGACTCTACCTTGTGAACATTAGTTAAGCTCTTATAAGGAGTTTGAAATTTAAATTGTCTGGACATTTATAAAACTAAACCAGAGTTCAATGAAAAGAGACTGTTTTAAACTGGGAGAGTGGTCTTTCAGTGGCAAGTTTGAGTTCTGTTTTTTTTTTCTGCCATCGGCAAAATGAAATTAAAGGAAATAAAGAAGATATTTTTCTGCATACTTTGGTCATCTGTATGTTAAATTTTAAGCCTGCTAAAGATGTGTGGTGGGTTTTTATCCTCTCTTTATAATCTGGGTAGGAAGAAATAGCTTTTTGGAAAAATGTCCGAGACTCTCATCCCAGGAAAAATAGACATTTTATTGTATGATATTTTCCTATTTCCTCTCCAGAATTTTACTTTTTATCCAAAAGATGTGAGATTAAAAATTACTGAATTTCCTCTTTTATAATATATTTTATTTAATGTAATATTCAATATATTTAATTTATTTTAATACATTGAATATATTTAATATGTAAATAACATCTTTATTACCATAAGTGGTAATTCATAAGAAAAATTAAAACCAGCAATTTTTCTCTTACATCTGTTGGACCATGTTTCAAATCAAGTGTTCCCTCCAAGAGCATAAAATATTTGAGATCTGGTTTATATCCACATTTTCAGAACTGTACCTATCACGTAGAGTGAAATGAGTTGGGATGATGAAGAGCATTAGATGAGGAAAGTTGATAAAATGTTAAGTGCTGTTTGGGTACTATTATGGAAATATGGAATATGTGTGGAATTTCAGAGCCAGGAGAGCTAATCTCTACATTTCTCCTAGGTGTGGACGCAGCAAGTTATGCAAAAGCACCACAGCTTGATATCTAGGGTCCCAGTGATCCTCTCCAAGTGGTGTCGTCAGGACACCTGGAGTCTATATAAGCAACTGTTTTAGCCTTAGGTTGTTATCTTTTTTTCTCATTAAATAATGAAAAGTAAATTTAATTTTAGAGTAAATGCTTGCCAGTGTATGAAGAAGTACAGAAATCGGAGATGGAAAACAGTGGTTTGATGAGGTGCAGAGGAAAGAGCAAGTGACAGAACAGAAAGCAGTCAGGTGAGTGGCCTTGACTTAGGATGTGATGACACTGCCAGGAATCAGCTGATAAAACATGGGATTTGGAATGAAAGGACTTAGTCTTCCCTTCTCAATTATTCATTAAGCATCTTCTTCTGAGCCTACCACAGAATTCGGTCCTGGTCATAAAACGGGGCATAAGAAATGGTTCTTACCTTCATATGAGGCAGAATCTTCTCCTCATGAAGAAAGAATTCTAAAGGGCCATGGAGAGCAGGTAGCAGGATTCCTCACCAAGGCTGTGGAGAGGAAGGAGGGGAAAGTAACAAACTCTGCTGTCACCTTGGACAAAACACTTAACTGCACAGTTTCCTCATTTGTAAGAATGGGGCTAATTCCATTTACCGCACAGAGCTGCAGCAACAAATTAAATAAGCTAATATGTAGGAACTGCTTTTAAAGTGTAAAGCAGTGTTTTTTTTTTTTTATCAATCACCTCAAAAGACCTGAAGGCTACATCAACACTCCCATAGTTTCCATAATTAATATGGCTGGGGGAGGCAGAAGGTGGTGCTCTCCCTGGGATGGTGTGGATTGAATTCGGGGGGCAGGGTGGCCCTTGACCTCCCCACACTCACCATGATGCAGCAGCATAAAGGGCTTCAGCTGCTTTGTACGACTGCACCATCGCAAATCACTGCACCTTGTAATGCTGAACTCTTCCCTGTGTTGGGAATGCCATTTCCTCTACTTTTTGTCTCAGTCAGCTCGGCTGCCATCACAAAGTACCACAGATGGGGTGGTCTAAACAACAGAAATTTCTTTCTCACGGTTCTGGAGGCTGGGAAGTCCAAAATCAAGGTGCTGGCAGATTTAGTTCCTGGTGAAATCCTTCTTCCTGGCTGGCACCCGGCCACCTTCTTGCTGTGTCCTCACATAGCAATGAAAGAGAGAGAGAGCTCTGGTCTCTCTTCCTCTTCTTATAAAGACACTAATCCCCTCATGGGAGCTCCACTCTCATGACCTCATTTAAACCTAATTACTTCCCAAAGGTCCCACCTCAAATACCATCGCGTTGGGGTGATACTAGGGCTTCAACATAGGAATTTGGGGAGGAATGCAAACATTTAGTCCGTAACACTTTTCCAGTAGGTCTGTCAAAACACATATCCTTCAAGAATTTCAAGCATCTATTCTCGAAAAACCTCCTTTGCCCATTCAAAAAGTGCTGATTTTTCTCATTTTTACCCCTGCTAGTGAAATCACTACATTCACCTCCCTATGATTACTGACTCAATAAATACTTATTGTGATTATCTTGTACAAAATACTCTTGCCTTTTTCATCTTGGTCTTCATTGTCCCAAGCATCAAGATTGTACATGCATGCAAAGCAGTTAATAGATGTATACAGCATGAATATTGAAATAAATGAAGAAAATGGATTAGTAGATAATAGCTGAAAGATGTAAAGAAGAAGTTCATTAAGTAGGAAAGGAATCCATCATGTGTTTATCTCATGAGCAATAACTCATGAGAATAGGGTTGGGAGGGAAAATCCCAGGAATTTTTCTTGAAGATTCATACCCTTGCAAATACACAAGGAGAAAGTCCAGGATAGTATTTGCACCAAGGACACCTTAGGAATGAGAGCCTTATATGTATTTAGCCAGATTTTGAACAGGAATGCCGATTGCCTTTCAGTACTAAGTGCTCTTCCAAAATGAATGTAGTTTTATTTCAAATTCCAATATGGGCTAGATTTGGAGGCATTTTGATTCACTGGGTGTTCAATATTCAAAAACCTCAAGATATGGCTTGCTAAATTTGTCCAAAGCTGCTTTTTGTTTCTCCATCTGCAATTTGTATTCCTGAAATAAATATTACCAACAGTTTGAGCTCCATTTGGTGTGGTCCCAGAGTGTAACTGTTCTAACAGGGCCCTGTTGGACTGTCTGTAGTTCAACACTTTTTATTGGCAGCTAAAGGAAAGAATGTAATAGTCTAACTACCTCCTGCCCACACCCCATTCTTTCACCCTTTCCAACAATCAGCTTGCTGTAAGGGTTCAGTCCTGGAATAGGAAAATATTGCACCTTATCCAGGCCATCTGACGAAGTGAGTAATGTTGTGTGTTATGTTGTGCGATGTGAAATGGACAGTGCCTCCAAACCTGAGACAAGAAAGAGCAGGCCAAGAGGAGATTTTGGCAATGGGGGGGAAGTTGCTCTCTTGGAACATGTTAGAATTTCCAAGAAACAAATTAAATGTGACTTAAGGAAAATGGGTGTGTTCCTCTAATCTAGACATAAAAAGAAAATTGCAACCAGGGTTAAATGATGTGGATGGTCCTCATGGTGGGCTCCACATAAGTCATCACTTTTCCCATCAGAGATTGCAGAATGTCATCCCAGTGTTTTTATTTATTTGGTTGGTTGGTTGGTTGTATTTTTTTCTTTGTTTTGCTTCACAGCTTGAGACTTTCAGGACATGCATTGGATCACAGGTTCTAATATCCACCGAATGTGCAGAAGACAGGCAAAATGAATAGGTTTTATCTTCTCCTAAACTTTTAAAATGATGTCAACAACAGGCTGACACGGGCCCCATTTGCAGCTTCTGCTATATGGCCCTGAGTTGGCCCTCATCCCTGACTCTGGTTATATAATGTATTGACTAACCTGCCTTCCAAATTTCAGTTCTCTCACAGTTTGGCTCACTCGACCCTACAGATGCCATCTCATTTCAGGCAGTGGACTGACCCATCCTTCCTTGGTCAGAGGGACTAAAAGGTGCCCGAGTCTGGCCAGTGAAGACAGTCAGCATGAGTCAGCCCTACTGCTAGTGCATCTCTGAGCTTGTGCCCCACTTCGGATAACTAATCTCTTACCTGCATCTTTTTCTTAATAATCAACCAACATGGTATCTCCTCTGGACCCAGGGCTGTATTTTTCTGCCTCTGTGTTCCATGGCTGCAGTACAACATCCTCCACCAATCTTCCATGATGACTTCCTGGCACTACTCACCCTGCTTTGTTGAATCACTGCCCAAACTGTCTGCTGTCACCAGAGCCTCTGGATAACCTGCTCTGTTTGCTTACTCCCATCAGCATTGCAACACTCACTCTACTGGGATCAGTCTTCAAGCTGCAGCCTTTCTCTAATGGCTGAGATTCTGAGTGCCTTCGTTTCAGAGGGTCTGTCTTGTCAATCCCTCAATGATCTTTCTGACACTTTAGGAAAGATAAGAAGAAAAGACCTTCATTTTCTTATCCCCAAAGGGGCTCATGGATCAACAGTGGGGTGTTGATAAAGACTGACTTGCAAAGTCCTCCTCTACGGCATGAAGGGAGGGAACATGGCATAAAGCAGTCAGAGTAAAGGCAGTGTGGCATCAGTGCAGAATGAATGCTGTGTCTTGGAATTTACAGGGGAAATGAAGTTCTGTGGTTAATCTATTGTAAATGCACAGTAGATCAAGGAGACATATAGAGCGGCATTTCTTAGCAAGGGCTACTTTGAGGGTAGGTACAACTGACCCAGGAAAAAATAAAGCTAAAATTCCTTTACTCTACATCCAACCTCACTGTGATATCTGACTAGTCCCCCACCAGTTTATTATGATTACTATTGTTAATTCTTTTTTAACAATACCTGCTTATGGTACAAATTCAAGGAAACCACAATTGTGTTAAAGTGAAAAGTAAAAATTTCCCTCCTAATCCATGGTTATCTAAGAAGTGTGCTCTTATGAATTTTTTCCATGAATGTGTTCTATTTTTATAATTTAAAATGTATATTTTGACCACAAATTAGATAAACATGTAGTATACGCAACTTCCTTTTCCTGCAGCTTCTTTTTATTTGTTAACTTAATATATCTCAAACATCTTTTAACATTAGGACACATACTGTTGACCAAACACATTCTGTTCACAGCTGTATGGCTCTGGGTAATCTAGTTTACCCACTAAATTCTAAATTCAGAAAGCTACAGAAGAATACATGAACCATAATTTGTCTGTTGATGAGCCGTGCCAAAGGCCAGAGTGGCTGGGTCAACCTGCAGCCTTAGTTTGCCTCTGAAAAGAACAAATGTTTGAGAGAATGAACCAAGAAAGGCCCAACAGCTTTTAAGAAAGCCCAGGAGAGGAGGGCTTATGTGAATAAAAGACCAGAGGGAGGGGGTGATAGATTCCCATAGGTGGCTTGTTCATAAAGAAAGGATGCAGGTTCTTCTCAATTGGTTTGGAGGTCAGGAACCAGCCTCCCAGAGGTTAGTTTTCAGTTCATACCAGAAAAGGATGCTAACGAAGGGGTTAAGCCCCATGGGATTTTCTTTCAAGTCATGATCTAAATGATGCCATGCTTTCTATAAGAAAAATCAAGACTAGATGTTTTAGAAGCACCAGCAACGCAGCATCACTTCTCCAGACATCAAACCCTGTTTTTTTTTTTAAGACACGATCTTTTAAGAGCTCAGCTGTAACATTTTCTTTTTGGTTTGCAATTCTCAGAAAGAAGAGTATTGTATTGAAAGGAGCAGAAAGCATAAGGTACCTTTTTGCTTTTACAGCAATCCTGCATTAACAGAAGTGTGATAGGTGCTCTGTGGCACCAGATGACCCTGGAGCTTGGCTTTCGGCAGAATGCTCCAGAGAGTTCTTTGCTGGCTATCAGTTAGATGTGGATTGCATGGAAGGAACAGCTGGTTCTGGCAGGGAGGCAGCCAACAACATGGTGTTTCATCACTCTCCATGCCTTCAAATCTGAGCTTTGTTTGCTGCTCAGAGTCATGGGTGACCTGCTGGCTAGAACAGACTGTCTAAATGTGTCTTCTCAAGTAAGAGAGAAAGGCTGCCAGGAGAGCACTTGTAGGGAAGCACTTTCGTTTGGAAACCTGAAGGAAAAGGGAAACAGTTCAAAAGAGTTTCAGTCCAGGGTGAGCCGCTTGCCAAAAGATAGATGTTGTGGATGAAGTAAGAGCTATTCTCCCGAGGATGGGAGAATGGATGCTTCATCAGGAAATGAGAAGTTGCTGACAGGGAGAGATGCTGTTGAATGCAAGCATCTTTTATACGCTCTTGTTTCTCATGATCGCAGTTCTGAGGAAGGGCACAGAAATAACATTCACCTTGCGACTGTCTGAAAGCCCTGGTTCCACAGGGGCCCGAGCATTGCTAGGGCCACACTGCCCTCAGTTATCTCCAACTTCTGGGAAACCCCCGTTCAGGATTCTGAGAAACCAGGAAAATGGATATTTCAAGTAGAATTTTCCATGTTGATTTCAAGTTTTGATGGTTCTAGGCGGGTCACCTGACGTCTGTGTGTAGTTCCTTGGTCCACATTCCAGGAAAATAGGAGGCGCTTCAAATCTAAAAGGAACTTCACTGATTTGGGACCATTTGTTGAGATCTAGGTAAAACTGCCACACAGATCTGGCTTGGTTTGTTTATAAAAGAGAAGATGGCTCATGTTTTTATCACCTCAGGGAAAAATAAACTCCCGAGTTGCCTGGGAGAGTCAAAACTACATCCACTGCTGAGCACTGTCCAGCCATTTTGGCTTGTTTCCGGTGAGCCTGTTTAAGTAATGTGGCTTTATTTAATTTGGCATAATTTTTGTTATTACTGAACAAGAGGGAAGTCAGGTTTTTGATAAAGAAATATCATATTATATTCTGAGAATATTCAAATGTCAGTGAAAAAGAAGAAATGTAGGTGGTGTTAACAGTAAAAATCTTCACATTTTACTCTTAACTACATAGCTACCACTCATTAAGCGAGTGGCATGGTGGGAGATTCATGGACTTTGGATTTTTACAGAATGGGATTCATATTCTACTATTACCAAGTCATGTGTTGCTTAACTCTCCAAATCTCCATTCTTCATTCGTACAATGGTTGTTTGTCACAAGTAGTGTAGGTGTGTTACTCATCATGACACTTACGACGTCTCACAAATGGCAGGGACTAAAAATATCTTAGTTTACTTTCTTTCCTCTTCTTCCTGCCTTCCTTGGCAGGTTCTCCTTAGTAAAAGCAAAGTTCTATGACAAGCCAGAATATTTAGGTCCTCTTCTTTTCAGACTAGTATAAGGTGGGAGCATAAAGTATCTTCCTTTTATACCAATTGACCCAGCCAATTATTACTGAAAGTGGAGTAGAATTGTTCAGTTTTTATACATAATAGAGGTATTATAACTTCATACAGGGTAGCCTAGGTGTTTAAGGCATGGGATTTGGACTTGAGAAGTCCTGAGTTCATATTAGGGCTAAGTGACTTGTCCAAGATGAAATGCATCATCTGTGTGACGGTGGATAAATTACTTAGTACAAACATGTCTCCATGATTTGGGAGAAAGCTAATACCACTGCCATCATCAAGTGTTCATTTAGTCAAGAATATTTTCTGTTCCAGGTATGCAGGATAGAACTGTAAAGAGGACAGATAAAAATACTGCATTCACTGGGGCTAACATTTGAGCAGGAATGGACAGATAGAAGTATGTAAACAAATGAATATAGCAGATATATTCAGATAATGCCATGTTCTATAAAGAACATAAAACAGAGTAGTGGAATAGAGGAAGAGTGAAAGATGGAGATGGCATGATACTTTAGCTAGGATGACCCAAGATGACCTCTCCAAGAGAAATGACACTTGAGCTAAAACCCTAAATGATACAAATAAGGCGGTCTTGTGAGAAAGCCTAGGGAAGAGGATGATGGAAAGCCAGAAGCAAAGGCAGTGAGTCAGGAATGAGGCTGGGAGTTGAAGGGAAAGAAAGCTAGTGTGAGCAAGGAAGAGAATGAAGTTGGGGAGATGGGCAAAGGGGAGATTATGAAGGACATTGTAGACTATGATAAAAATTATTTTACTCTAAAAATACTTTAAGCAGGTTGATTGGTTAGATTTACACTTATAAAAGATGAGTCTAGATAGTGAGTAAAAGGATAAACTTTAGGTTTGCTGTATAAATTAAAGTTAATGTGTCATAAAGTTCTTAACACAGTGCCTTGCACAAGGTAGACTCTCAATAAATGTTTGCTATTTTAATTATTGGTTTTTATTGGTCGTGCATATGAATGTGCCTCTGCTTCCTGAAATAAACATGAAATGGTTAAAAACCAATCATCTAACAACGTATTCACATTTTAAACCTGCAACCCTGGGTGCCTGGGGAGAGGTCCGGGGTAAGTTTTAGAATGCCACAAAGGAAATCACCAGGAAGAAACCAAATTATAAATATTATGTTGGGGAAAACAAGAAGAGAGGAACTTTTGAAGTCAGCACCCACAACAGAATTCTTTTTTGGGCCTTTGTAGTCTCAATGCAGAAAGGTCTATCAACTCTCTCTTGTTAGAGTAAAGACACCTTGTTGCAGGCCAGTTGGCCCGACAGACTCTGCGTAACCTGCAGAATGATCAGGCTTGAGTTTCCAGCGCATATCTATATGATAGCAATATAGGATCAGAAATAATGAGTGCTGAAAAAAATAGTTGATATAGATTCTATTTGTTGGACAAAGCCACTGTGGTTCCTTCATGTATTCTTGCCTGTGTACAATCCTCATATAAGAGAGTTTTTTATGGACCAGTGTGGGTAATCATGAGAGACAGAATTATCAAAGATGGATGCCAACCAGGACAAATGAAAGATGCAGAAGTAAAGCAGTCACATAAATTACTATGGACAGGACTAGGGCTGGTTCTTAAAACCACTGATATCATAATAAAGGGTGATTGGAATTTGTAATGGAATTATACTGTAGTCACAATTGTTTAGTATGATGTGTGTGTATGTGTGCCTATGTTAACTATTCACTTAATTGTTTGGTTCATTCCATAGCGAGGGTTCAAGCGTTCTTACTTTCTTTTGTTATCTTTATGAAGTCTGGGCTTAAAAGAGCCTCTCATCTATCATTAAAAAATATATATCTGAATCAACTGAACCCTACTGACATTTGAATACATGCTTCTGAAGACTAGAAGGTAAAAAATATAGGAGCAACATCTCCTACAAAATGAAGCTTGATTAGGGCCTCTTACTGGTTGAATCCCTTTGAAAATCATCCAAGTCCACATGGGTGTCCCCAGAGCAGCTGGTCAACAAACATTTGTTGAATGTGTTGGTGCCTGAGTACCAGAAGAGAGTTATATCTTTGTTTTATGTCTGACTTGATTCTTTTAGAAACTATTAGTTCAACTTGCTTCCCACTTTCAATAATAGGGCTTCCTTCTGATCCACCAAACAATGCTATCAGGAGATGAATCCTACCAAATTCAGTCATAAACTTTGTGTGTCTCAAATCTTCCAAAGACAGGTCACTGCCTACAATCGTGGGTCAAGTCCTTCATTTTTCTGTTCTCAGCCCTTTCCCATACTATTTCTACTTCTTAGTTCTGTGAGTAGAGGAGTGGGGGGAAGAGATGGGAAGGGAAGAGAGGAGAAGACAGGAGAGCAGAGAAGAAGAGAGAGGGGACAGGAGAGGGGAGGAGAGGAGGAGGGCAGGCAAGGGGGGAGGAGAGAGAAAGAACTTTTTCATGGTTAAATAAACCAGGAGCACACCATATCCTGTAGTAATTTTTTGGACATTCATAATACCCATCTCTAAGTCATCTCTGACCTTATGTCAGAGTGTCCCTTAAGAGCTAGGGTAAGATTGGCTCAGTGTCCCATTCCATGACTTATAGAAAGTGTAATACTCACTCTAAGTCTTTGATGACTTCACAAATGACATATTCTCATGGTCACTACTGGCTCAGAGGTGCTTATTCTACTGAGTTGGTTCAGCTTTCCAAGCATACTGTTCTTATTCTACAAAGTATTAAGCAAAGTTCTTTTACATTTCCATGAGAAAATTACTCAAGTAAGACACTGTAAATTGTTTGTAAAATGGCCACAATTATTCCTCTTCCTGTATCTTCACCCCTTTGTACTGTGATTTTGCAACTCCTCCCAACAAAAATGGGGACAATTTCCCCACCCCTTGAATCTGCACTATACTTGTGACTTGCTTTGGCCAACAGAGAGCTGGGAAATGATAGTGCACCAGTTCACGATCAGGCTTCAAGAGATGTTGAGTGCTTCTGCTCTCTACCTCTCTCACAGCCCTGCCAATATCATGAATATCATGTGCACGAACAAGTCTGGTCTCATCTGCTAGAGGATGAGAGGCCACGTGCAGCAGAGATGAGCCATCCCAGGTGAACTATTCTAGACCAGCCAGGCCCGCAGCTGACTCAGCAGCTGATTGATGTATACGTTAACCGATGCCTATGGGCTTTGTGTAGTACAGATTTTCTCAACTTTTAGGGGAGATAAATTTCACACGTTGCATTAATTCAAACAACTTAGAAGGAACTACTGGACATCCCTCTCCTGATATGCTGTTTGTTCATCACCCACACCTGCTAGCTCCTCATTCTCAGGAGACAATCCCCCAATCTTCCTTTTCTCCAAAGTCCTTGCATCTTTGAATACAGAGTAATGTAACCCTCTCCAACCCATGTCACCAAATTCAAATCAGGACTTTGCTCTGCATACCCAAAGAGTCATTTCTGTATTCCATTAACCTTTGTTCTTCTATTCTGAGTCTCACCTTTCTTTTCTCACTACAAACTCCTTCAAGAGGAAGAAAGAAGCATATACCATGTATTTTATCACGATGGGACTTATGACACTTAGGGTATAATTAAATTCTTTATATTTAAATACTACCATTAGTTACATTTCTATGAAACATGTTAGCATTTTAAGTGTCTGAGAAGTTCTACAAGGAAGATGTGTGTTTCACTTTGTTGAGTCCAACACTTTTTGCAATCATTTGACCAAGAAATACTTGTGTGTGTTGTGAGGGGAGGGAGAACTTCCATTATCCTGCTAAACCACCCTTTCTTAGAACACAGTTTGTAAAATGCCACCCCTTACAACCTGACCCTCCCTTATGCCCAGCACAAACACTGCTTTGGTGAAGCTGCTTATTCCCCACATAGGCCGTGTTCATTTCTATCACTTTTCAATCACTCCACGTGTAGAAAGTCCACTCTTCAAGATTCATCCTTATTCTGACAACTTCTGTGCAGTGTTTCTTCACTCTCTCAATTCATAGTGGTCTCTTCTTTCTTGGATCCCTTGTAGCTCTTGTTTTTCCCCCACTCATTTAGACACTTCCCCCAAAAGTAACATTGCTTTTTCCAGACACTATAGCTTATTTCCATAATTAAAATGAACAACTAGATTTTAAGCTTCTTCAAGACAGGGACACTATTTCATGCTTCTTTTGTGCATCCCACAGGGCTGGACACATAGCAGGCCCTAGCAATCTATTTACTGAATTGAGCTAGTAATAAAATAATGAGAATAACTATTTTATTGAATGCCTTCTATATGCCTGCCTTTATATAAGCACATGATATGCATGATCATATTTCACTTTCAAAATAATCTTATGAAATTTTATTATCCTCATTTTGCAAATGAGAAAAGTAAAATTCAAAGAAATGCACTAATTTGTTATTAAATGGCCAAGTTGAAAATCAGACCCAAATCGGACTCCACAGCCAATGTACTTTAACCACTACGCATATTGCCCCAATTACACTTTACTGATGTTAACCAAATTTTAAGGCATCACACATAGCCACAGATTCTGCACTTACCTTAACAGATATGATAACTGTGTGGACTGTTTACCGAATTATCGAAAGTTCCAGGCTTGAGATTTTGCTTACTTTCTTCCTCCAGTCACAATTACAATGTTCTGTTGCAGCAGACCAGCACAGAAGCAGGGTCACTGTGAGATAACAAGAGCAGCAAAAAATACCAGGACAGAATTAGTGTAATCATTAAAATCATTAAAAGAAGCATTAGGAGTTTGTGATGAGCCGTATCAAGGACATTCACAGCCCACAAGCCTCTCAGACTGAGCTGTACTTGCCATAATTGTATTATGGATGGTTATGGTTTGCACATCTATTGTATCATACTTTGAGGGCCTGTACATCATTTAAGTAAGGAAAGTTTTTTAGGAATGATATTAGTTTCAGTCTAAATCAAATTTTTTGAAAAGTAAACAATGCACAGTACATCTAAACCACAAAGTGAAAGTCTTAGCTTTGTACCTAACAGCATATCTTCTTTGGAAGCTTAAAAACCCAAGCTCCCACCACCCCCACCTCAAAAACTGATCTTGATTCAACTGTGGCTCTGACACTCAGCTCTTTAATTTGGTCTTTGCTGACAGCTGACTTCAATTTTTGCCTGTTTATGGAAGTAAATTAAAAGAACACACTGTGATCCAGTGGTTCTTTGCAGTAGAGTCCTTTTCAGTTCCTAAATCAAAACCCAGATAGTTGTCAGGAGAACTAATCCTTACGTAAACACATTTGCAGGGCAGAGCACACAGAGGCCCCGAGTGACCAGTAGGAAGTATGCCACTTTCTCAGGTACTTCAAGGGTCAAGGTCTCTGTTGTTTCGGTTTCTACATAGTGAGTTTAGAATGATTCACATCAGGATCACAACCTTCTGACAGTTGGTGTCTGGGCCGTGGTCTTTGTTTATGCCCACGTAAGAGTCTCTATTATTTAGTGATTGCAGGAGCCTCCCTCTGGTGTCAGTACTTGCAGGACATGGGAGACAAATACCTGAAAAGAAGCTTCCAATCACCTCTAACTCACATAACTTCCCTCAAATTCGAGAATGCTTTGGAAAAAGGTAACATTCATTCTCATGAGAGGAGGCTTGATTTTAAGTATAAACAAACCGACAGTATGGTATATGCTATTTCTAGGTTTCCTAAGCAAGTGAAAAAAAAAATGTGATTTCACTGGCAGTGGATAAGCACTTATTAAAGCTATAGGACTGATTACACGTTCTTGAAATCTTCAAATGGAGAAAGCGCCAGGTCAGAGCGATTGCTTCCTCTTCTTAAGACATTATCTTCTTGGAAATATGTGAAATCATCCAGTGAGAAATTTCCCCATGAATGTCATGCTGCCTTATGAGGTGTAAACTCTCTACCTTTTAGCAACTGTGTTGCCATCTAGTCTGATGATAGAAGTATAATAGGATCTTGTGAGCTGAATAAAGGTCAAGAAGGATATTCTATGATTTCTAGAAAGAATAGGCTAATTTAAGTGACACCCTTTGGGTATTCTTCATGGGTAATTCTAATCCCAGTGTATAGTACAATAAAATGTTTCAGCCCTATGATATTTTACCCCAGAAGTGGCTGCATTTCCTCAGAAGTGGATGATAATTTTGCTTTAGACTTGAAAAAGTTCTGAAATTCCATTTAGCTAACTGTAGACAAACATACTCCTGAAGTGCAATGCATTATTAACTTCCTATCCTTTTTAGAAAAGCAACTATGGGGAGAAGAGCTTAAGAAAGGGCTAATGTGCTACTTCTGAATACAATTTCGTGCAATGATATTTAAGATATATCAAATATATTTTTCTGGGTGCTAAGTCCCACAGATTCCAGGCAGATAGGACAGCATGGTCAGAGGTCCTGAGGCAGGGAGGAGGAACTGAAAAGAAGAGGATATGTCTGCAGCCGATCAACAAAGGCAAGAGGCGCAGGAGCTGAGACTGTAAAGGTAGGCCGTGGGCAGCTGTAAAGCCCCGAGAAGGACTTTAGAGCCTTTTACAAATGCAATGGGAAGCTAAGGAAGGGTTTTAGGCAGATCACTCTGGCTGCTAGAGAGGCTGTTGAGTCATCCTGGGGAGGAATGAGAGTGGCTTAGACTAGGGTGGCCAGTGTGAATGGAGAGATTCAAATGTTTTCAAATCTATTGTGAATGTTCTGTACGAACAGTGCTATGCTAGGAAGGGGAGGTGAGTGATAAAGGCCATAGTCTGTACGTGTGAACTTTAATTTTCAGGAATCTCAGCAACTCCTGGAAGAATAGGTCATAAAGAGAAAGTTGTACTTGAGAATGATAAATGCTATAACAGAATCAAATGCAAGGCACTTTGGAAAGTATGTGGAATAGGAAACCAGCCTAGGAAAATTACATGTAAAAAGTGTTGGCCACTAACTGATTATCGACTTTTTGCTGAGAAAGCCTTGTATGAATGCAGCTGCAGCATTGTATTAGAGAATCTCAGAGTTATTTCTATAGTCCATATCTGTGAATGTATTGATGAAGAAACCGGAGTTTAGAAAGGTTGTGTCTTGCCTAAGAGTAAGTAGATGGGTAATTACAAAATCACTTAAATATTTCATCAACAGTGACTTGCTTGTGGTAGTAAATAAGAAACATGGCTCTTCTGTTCACCAAGCTTTCTTAATTAAGATGGAGAGGTTGACAGTGACTGTAAAGTTTCTCGCTTGAGCACCTGGGGAGGATGGCCATGTCATTGATTGAAATAAGGAACATTGGGAGGAACAGTTATTGAGGTGTCAGGAGTGCACAGGAAGAATGGAATAGATTCCATTTGGAAATGCCTATGAGACACTCACGTGGAAATATTAGAAAAGACAATCATATTAATAAAAGCCCAGTACCCTACCTAATAAACCTAGTTTAGTGACATCAGTTCACTTTAACTCCTAATTCAAATTACAGCCAGAGGCGATTTGTTTCCAAAGAAAATAGTTATTTTAAATAAGGGTATCATAATAGAAAGATGTGTTTACATTCTCAAATGTGCTACATATTCCCAAATCAAACTGGCATGGTTTTCTGTCTCCTGGGAGCTTAAAGAGAATTTTATTTTTTGTTTGTTTTCGTCCTTTAATTAAATTTGTCTTACAGGTCTGAACACAGACACTTTGCATTGTTTTAATTCTTATGGAGAAACATGCAGAGCAGAATTCATTGAGGAGAAAAACTTGTTAATTATTCCTTCTTTCAAGATTGTTCTAGGTACTAGGACTGTTCAAAAAGACAAACTTTGGATCTGCTCCATGCTCCCCTCAGGTCAGCTCATCCAACATTCATGGAATGTGTTCCTGGGTGAGGATAGTGCTAATTAGTGACAGGGAAGAGAAGAGTGACGTCAGTCCGTGGCATAAGGATGTCTCCAGAACCTCATCTCTCAATTTATGATCTTGATTAATTGGTTTGGTATAAGTTTGATTAAATAAAACAGTCTAGGAATCTGAAACACACAACCAGAATCTCTGCATTTGAATTTTAATCTTCCTGGAAGAGTGGCAAATCATAAGAAAAATTCATAGCAGGGATTTCTCAAGAGAACACATGCACACACGCAAATATGGCCACCACCATCACGAGAATAGTATTCCTGCTATGTTTTGGAACTGGCATAATTCAAGTATTCCTTGATTTAAACATCAGGTTTATAAATAGTCCCCATACACAAATAGAAGGGGAGGTTCCTTGGAAAGATGGAACTTGCCTTGAGCCATCGTGCCTTATTCTGATTGCAGGAAACCCTTGAGGGGAGGAAAGGGAGGAGCTCTACTCACTGGAAGAAGCGACAAGGATCACTAACAGTAACAAAACTTCCAGGTCCTGTTGGCCAAATGAAGAGACTCAGATCAAATCAGGTTCCTTTCCCATTGTAGAGCATGGATAGAAGGCACTACTTTTGAAGGTGTTTATTTTCCATTTTTTGAGATCTCCTGGTGGAGAAATACAGATGTCCAATATGAGGACGGTGTGATTGGGCAAGATCAGGAGGACCTGGGTTGAGTTGTGGGGGGAAAGCTGGAAGTTATCCCATTTCATTAGCTTCTTTGGCGTTTGGAAAAAAAACTTATCAATCATATCTCACAAGGGATTAGGTCCAACACTGTGAAACACATCTGGTTATCTTCCCCAAGGGAAATTAACCCATGCTGTGTCATTATCCTGTCAGGAAATCAAAGGCCTCTTCCTGCATCAGAGACTGTGATTCGCCTTTGTCCATTTTTGGTGACACGCACCTGTGATTGGCTTGCAATTGCCTGAATGTACAGCTATCACTACACAGCCCTTCTCTGGAGGTTGGCTGACTATATTCACTTCTCATTTTTTTCAAGAGTAGTTCCCCTACAGACATTTTCAATGAACGTTGGAATTTAATAACAATTTATAATATGTTTATAGAGCAAAATATGTTTCAGTTTGCAAGCAATCAACTTGAAAAGGTATTTCTACCACCAAATGAATTGGCGACCCTTGTATCTATTTAGCCTCACTTCCTGTATCTTCTTCAACAGCAGTATAATACTCCTATGAGACAAGCAGTGTAGTTATTAAATAAAATAACATTAACACAGAGATTTCTTCCATTGAGTCTTAGGGTTAGACGTTATCACTAAGTCATGGAGTCACATTCTCTCATGTTACATGTGATTAAACTGTGGCCCAGGGACTCATAATTTATTATGAGTGATCAACTAATTTATTGTTCATTATGGATACTCTTGAAATGCTAGAGCTCAGGTGTCAAATGGGGCGATGCAGGGCACAGTGAGACACATACCCTACTCATAATCAAGCTTGCCCAATGTGCTGTGTTAACAACAGAAATAGTATGATAAGCCTGGGAAGCCTGGAGTCTGTCCTTATATCACACTGAATTAAAAAGAAATTTGATTCATGCAATTAGGAGAGATTTTTCATTAATAAATTTCTCTCCAATCCTGCATTAACACAAGATAAAACATGTTTTCTATCTTTTCTTTAAGATTTATTTTATTATTATTTATTTATTTATTGGCTGTGTTGGGTCTTTGTTGCTGCACATGGTCTTTCTGTAGCTGCGGCAAGTAGGGGCTACTCTTGGTTGTGGTGCGCAGGCTCCTGATTGCCATGGCTTCCCTTGTTGTGTAGCACAGGCTCTAGGTGCGTGGGCTTCAGTAGTTGCGGCACATGGGCTCAATAGTTGTGGCTCAAGGGCTCTGAAGCACAGGCTCAATAGTTGTGGCACACAGGCTTAGTTGCTCCGAGGCATGTGGGATCTTCCTGGAGCAGGGATGGAACCCGTGTCTCCTGCATTGGCAGGCAGATTCTTAACCACTGTGCCACCTAGGAAGCCCCATGTATTTTCTGTCTTAATTTAACTTTATACCAATGTTAATGTCCAAAATAGCCTTGTTAATGTTTTACTGATAATAAAATTCATACTGATGATTATAACATTTATTAAATTTTATTTAAATTGAAATATAGACAGTACATTTCCTGCCATCTTTTGAGTGGTTGTGAGAATCAAATGGATCTGAAAGTTTTTGATAAAGTGTATACCTATACAAAACCCAAATATCAATAACGTTTTACAGAATACAAAATGAAAGTCAGTAAAATCAAAGGAAAACTATCATAGAGAAACATGTAGTAAGTACAGCCACAGAGCTTTCAATATATATTCATTTAATGAAAGCATATGTTAAAAAGTGGTGAAGAAGTTTATTTTAGAGAATAACTTTATTGATAGATTCTAGCATAAACATAGGCAGCATTCTAAATTATCACACGATTGCTGTCACAAAAATTCTAAGCTATCACAATTGCAGTAGACCACCTTTAAAGCAAATAAATTGGAAGTGACCTAAATGGTGGAAACTGGAAGACTAAGAATACTATAGTCCCACTTCTTGGGATCCCAAGATCTTGGGTTTCCTAGACTCAAACCATGGACTCTTAGCAATTATAGCACAGCATTATTTTCCCTTCTTTTCAGCTCCCTGGCTGATGGTGGCCAACCAAAAATAAATATTCTCATTTCCTTATTCATAAGACAGTGTCTAAGCATCGAGTTGAACTTGATGCTTGGTGATGACCTCAAGGGGTGGGATAGGGACGGTGAGAGGGAGGCTCAAGAGGGAGGGGATATAGGGATATATGTGTAAGCATAGCTGATTCACTTTGTTGTACAGCGGAAACTGGAACAACATTGTAAAGCAGCTATACTCCAATAAAGATCTGAAAAAAAAAAAAAAAGAAATATAATGTAAATACCAAGAAAAAAAAAGAGTGTCTTACATTAGAGCTACTACTAGGAAGAAATGAAGCTCACAGCAACGTGAGGTGCAAACTTGGCCAACTAAGTGAATTATAAAAGAGACTGTGGGATTAATCTTATGATAAAAGCCAAAAATAAAGCTAGTCTCTGGGAGATCAAAGCACCTTGTAGGTCCCTAGCAACACAATTATATTCTCTCTTCACAATAATCAGGTTGCTAACCAGACCTACGTGTTTGATAGATAGGAAACAAGCCACTCACATTTTTACCATCACTGTTTAAATACCAGCTTAAAAAAAACTTTATAATTCTAAGGAAAAAAAAAAGACTGCTCCACCAAGTCAAAAGATGAAAGCTTGGTATAAGTATCTCTTGTAACCGAAACATTCATAAGAATTATCTGAGGCGTATGCCAATTTTCTGGACACCTCTAGAGCGTCTAAGTATGTAGGGCTGGAATGGAGGCCAGAAATCAGAATTTTTGAGAAGTACTGCTGAAGTACCCTTCTGCAGTGTGATTTTGATGAAGGTGGTTCATAGACAACAATTTGATATAGAAATAGGAAAGTGCTTAAACTGAAAAATTTATCTGTATATTCCCCAAAATATTTGCCGACAAGTTTTCGGAGTTTTTATGTTATAAAAATTCTTTGTATAGTTTATGAGCTCAGGGTAAGAAATATTTTAATAGTTTATCTCATTAAATATTACCATCATGGGAAATATAAGTATTATGTTAATATGCATGACTAATTTTTCATAACATAGGAACTCTGTGTGTGTGTATGTGTGTGTTGTGTTGTGGGACTGAGAAGTCTAGATGCAATAATTAATCCATTTATCCTTTACAAAAAGTAAATTTCTGATAAAACTGATTTATATGTAAAAAAAGTAGTTGTTTAGATAACAACTACTTTTCCATGGGCTTAAAAATATGCTTTCTCCTAAAAAACTTACAAATTTTATCTGGTTTCTCTTTTAACTATATAAATATCTCCTCAAAAGAGGATAACATTTAAAAGGATAATGAAAAGCAACGGAATAGAATCTCAAATAACTTTGACTTTTAAGAAAGATACAAAAATTGATATGGATAAGCACAAAAACAATTAATGAAAGTCCCGAGGGAAAGTTTTACGAGCTGGAATTGTTTAGTCTAGAAAAGAGATGATTAGGGAATTTTTTTTTATAATGGCCAACCCTAAAACATTATTTTATACTAAAAGAGCTGACATTTCTTCATCTCAGCTGGACAAAGAAAATATGCTTCTTGATGATTTTACAAGCATTTGTTTACATCTTTTTAATAAGTATATTTTTTCTCGCATCTCCCTTCTTCTTCTCCATTTCTTACTTCTTGGTTCCCTTCATTCCCTGTGCAAATAGAGCATCTGTTATATGCTAGGCACAAAGGAAATGAGGTTGTTATAAGTGAGATACATTTCCTGGTTAGGGAAGATTTCATGAAGAAATTTCCTTGGCTATTTTATAATGTATCTGCATATAAAATGACATATAGTATGGATTGTATAGGAGGTTTCTCACAAAGACCACTCACTTTGGGAAATTTCAGCCTAATTTTCACTTTGTCAGTCTCCAATAAGCGATTATAGTAACATGATTCAATTTCAGAGTGTTGAATATTACAGAAATTAAGTCCAGAACAGTGGAGAGGCGAACAGAAAACATTTTTTCTATTCCTAATTTCACTGATAGCACTTGGGAAAGATTATTGTCTACTTGGTACGCTTTTCCTCCAAATTGCCTCTGCATTCTTTCATTTGATCAAAGAAAGATGCTATGGACTAAATGGAATGCCAAACCAGGTGTCAAGGAGTATCTGGTTCTATTTTTAGGAATTATTGATAAGAAATTTTGAATAAGCTGCTTAACTGGTCTGCGTTTCATCTCTCCCTCTCCATCAGCCTTCCTGTAACATTTAGGTGACCCACCCCCCCTTTTATTAAAAGGGGCATCTTGGGGCTCATTTTGGTTCAGGATAGGACCTGGAAATAGAGCATCCTACTAGGCACACTGCTGAGAAATGGGTTCCTTGGGTCCCCAAAGAGTCAAAAAGAGTCAAAAAGGTCAAAAAGAGTGACCTTAGCTGTGCTCAGTCTAAGCAAATATGCAAGGGTGAAGTAGTGAGGCCGCTGAAGAGATGCTAAGAAACATGATGGAGATCGCGACAGAAGAGAAATATAATTAGTAGCCATTCAAAATGGTGGTTGGCACTGAGAAATATTGTTAAGCAGTTAATCCCTGGGAGGGAGACTGGCAGGGACAAGAAGTGGAACCATCCTTGCAGTCAACTGGGTTTTAGCCTTAGGACATCTAGACAAGAATTTGAATGAATTAGTAAATGTTTTTAATTAGAAGAAACGTACATACCTTAAGAATGACTATATTATACCTCTTTATGAATATAGCGCAATTATTGGTTTTCACTAACTCAAACTTTCTCCACCTAAACTCCAAGCCAGACGTTCAACTTCATCCGCAGCTTCCATTTCATGTCATATTTCGCCATCTAGTGGCTGATCATGGTATAAGGCTAAACCTACCCAAACCCAAATTATTTGTTATGTTTTTTTGAAAACCTGAGGCGTTCAGCTTTGCAAAACGTAGATCCTCTTTGTTTTCTTTACATGCTGTCTTACTCCAAAGAGAATACAGGGTTTGATGCTTTCGGGTTGAAATTTCAGGTCATGAAAAGGCTGAGAAAGTTTGAGAACATAAAATCAAAATTATAAATAAATTTTCACTCACTATTTTTCTTAGCATTAAAAAAATCACTTTTCTTGGTATTTCTTTCCCACTCAAAGTTTATGTAAACTGAAATCCAATAGATTTCTCCAACTGAGTCATTCTGGTTGGTTCATTTTATTATTGTATGCTAAAACCAATCTGTCATTTAATTATGTCAAACGGTGTAGACTATTTTCCCGACTTTGTCCAGCATTTCTTTTCCCTTTGTGTCCCTTGTGTGTGAAGGAGATAGCACTTGACTTCTTTGCATTATTAAAAACAATCTATAGTTCAATGTCTTGTTGCCTCAGGTGAAATAGGACACTGATTATTCTTAAATTAGCTTATAATTTAAATAAAATATTCTGGAAACTTGAATTCTGTGTTCTCTCCAGCATCAAGTTTCTTTAGGACTGCTTAATGCAATGTTTGTAACACAGGGAACGCGTGAACTACTATTTGTATTCACCACCCAGCTCGTGCCGATGCTCAAACAAACAAAGGAGGAAGCCCTTGTGGTGAACAGTTTACTTGATGGTCTGAGAAGAGCACAGCATCCTTTAAAAACCACATCTGTAGAAAATGTTGAATGCGCAGGAATTTAGTTTAGTGGTTGTTTAAGAGCATGTTTTGGCGGGCATTAGATTCGTGTTACAATTCTGATACTTACTAGCTGTGGTGCCTTATTTAAGTCATTTAATCTCTTTAAGTGTCAGTTCCTTTATCAGTCAAATAAGGAAATTGTAAGACTTAAATAAAATATTTTACATATACCTCAGTCTTAGCACTGTGTCTAGCCCATAGTAAGCATTCAAGAAATAGAAGTTATGATGATGATAAAGCTGATAATGATTGTCAGACAATCCAAGTTTTGCCATAAATTTCTTATTCTGCCTAGATAATCTTTTACAATGTAAATTCTTGGCTTACTATCCTGTAACTACAAGATCCTCTTTGGGGCAGCCTCCACTATAAACCCTGCAGCCTGAGGAATGATCTGTGTGTGTGATGGTCAAAGATCTTTACCTCAAACAAGAGAGGAAAGAACGTCAAAGAAGAGGAGCCCCAAGTCATGGATCTCATTCATCCCAGAACCACTGGCCCTGGACGTGCCAAGGGGAATGCTCTGGGGCCAGCCTGATGCATGAGGAAGGGAGGAAATCCATGTTTAAACCCCTGAAATGCCTTTTCAGTACTTGTGAAAATCTGAGCTGGAATAGGAACTTAACAAAAAATAAAGGCCACCTGGTGTGTAATATGAAACTCCTCTCCAGACCATGCAGGAGATGAGAAGGGAGGAGCAGAGTTTGAGACCAAGTGAGCCATGGAAAGACAGATTAGGGCTCTCATTCTACCATTTCCCAGCTAATGTGATTTGGGGAAAATCACTGAGCACTGTGGAGTCTGTTCTTTTGACATCTACAGGAAATAATGTGACCTTTGGAGGCAAATTACAACACACTGTGGCTGTACCTTTGACATCTATGAGGAATGATGCAACCAGGATGCTCACAAGTGCATACTGTCCTGTGACTGGGGAAGCTCCATGACAGCAAGTACCAACCTGTCTTGCCTCTCACTGCATCTTCTGAGCATAGCATAATGCTCAATGCATCGTAGGTGTTCACATCTCATTTGCTAAAAGAGTGAGCCAAATGCACTCGCTGAATTTATACATCCTGAAACCTAGATCTATATTCGTAACTGCCTCAAGGAGATTCCCCATTAGACAGGTTGAAGGCTGCACCAAGTCAGTGGGCAAACCAACCTCTTGATTTCCACTGCCATAGCCTAGTTCTATGAATGGTGCGACCAACCTCCTCATTGTTCATGTCAGAAACCCCATTTTCATCTGTGCTGCTTCTCTTTTCCTCACTCTAGGAATCCTGTTCTTTTAACTCCTAACTGTACTTGGAATCTGTACAGCTTTCTCCACCTCTTCTACCACATCCCTATTTCAGAACACTGGACCTGCCCAAATCACTGCAGCATTGTTTTCCCCACATCCACCTTTGCTCTCCTCTGATTCATTCATGATGAAGGATAGACCTCTGGGAAATGAAAACATTCAAGCCATATGGTCAAAGCTGAAGAAAGGAGGCACATGTTATAATGGGCAGAGTGCTGAGATGGAAAAGAAGAGATCTAAGTTCTGGTTTTGGCTCTATTACTGCCTGGATAAAGGAATTTCGGTATATCTCTGCCTCTCTGGATACTGGCTTCTTCATCTGTAAAATAAAGACCTTGGATCAAATGATTTCCAAGGATACTTCAAACTAAAAATTCAATGATGCTGTTAAAGATGCTTCTAATTCTGGAGAAAATGCTTTTATAGTGCTTTGAAATTGATTTTAATAATAGGGGTGAGTCAGATATCATGATTTTTGAAATCTGCAGTGGCCAAGTTAAAAAAGTTTGACTCAGACTGACACAATTACTGATGCTGGGAAAGAAATTCACCATGTATCAAATATTGACTTTTAACATGACTCAACCTCATTTCAAATTTGAAGAGCCGCGAACTGATAAGTGATCTTTTCTAGTCATGAAACTTCTGGCAATTCTTATACCCACAGCTTTGAAAGAGGTCAACATATTTTCTACATAACCTTTTGAAATTTGAAGTGAAAATATCATATTTGATGGGAGAATGGGAAGGCCTTAGACTGTAGGTTCTCTGAAAACAGGGATCATGCCTATGTTTGCTCATCAATGTAATCCCAGAGCACATAATATTTGTTCCAAAATATTTGTTGAATCAATTAAAGCACATAAGGTGTTAACCTTATCTGCACCCCCACATTCATGGCAGTATTGTTTACAATAGTCAAGACGTGGAAACATCCATCAATAGATGAGTACAGAAGGAAGGTTGTGTGAAAACAGACATATGGATCACTGGAACAGAATAGAGAGTCTGGAAATAAAGCCACACACCTACAGTCAATTAATCTTCGACAAAGGAGGCAAGAATATACAGGGGAAAAAGTCTCTTCAGCAAGTGGTATTGGGAAGGTTGGATAGCCACGTTTAAATCAGTGAAGTTAGAACACACACTCATACTATACACAAAAATAAACTCGAAATGGCCTAAAGATTTAAATATAAAATGTGATACAGTAAAACTCCTAGAAGAGAACATAGGCAAAACATTCTCTGACATAAATCGTACCAATGTTTTCTTATGTCAGTCTCCCAAGGCAATAGAAATAAAAACAAAAAGAAACAAATGGGGATCCAGTAATCCCACTCCTGGGCATATACCCAAAGAAAACCATAATCCCAAAAGAAACATGTACCATAATGTTTATTGCAGCACTATTTACAATAGCCAGGACATGGAAGCAACCAAAATGCCCATCAACAAACGAATGGATAAAGAAGATGTGGCATATATATACAATGGAATATTACTCAGCTATAAAAAGGGATGAGATGGAACTATATGTAATGAGGTGGATAGACCTAGAGTCTGTCATACAGAGTGAAGTAAGTCAGAAAGAGAAAGACAAATATTGTATGCTAACTCACACAGAATCTAAAAATGGTACTGATGAACTCAGTGACAAGAACAAGGATGCAGGTGCAGAGAATGGACTGGAGAACTCGAGGTTTGGGAGGGGGCAGGGGGTGAAGGGGAAGCTGAGACGAAGCGAGAGAGTAGCACAGACATATATATACTACCAACTGTAAAGTAGATAGCCAGTGGGAAGTTGGTGTATAACAAAGGGAGTTCAACTCGAGGATGGAAGATGCCTTAGAGGACTGGGACGGGGAGGGTGGGGGGGACTTGAGGGAGGGTGGGGGGGAGTCAAGGGAGGGAGGGAATACGGGGATATGTGTATAAAAACAGATGATTGAACTTGGTGTACCCCCCCAAAAATAATAAATAAATAAAATTTAAAAAAAAAAGAAAAAAAAGAAACAAATGGGACCTAATCAAATTTACAAACTTCTGTACAGCAAAGGAAACCATAAAAGAAATAAAAAGACAACCTATAGACTGGGAAAAAATATTTGCAAATGATGCAACTGACAAGGGGCTAATTTCCAAAATATACGAACAGCTCATACAGCTCAATATCAAAAAACAAACAACCCAAGCAAAAAATGGGCAGAAGATCTAAACAGACATTTCTACAATGAGGACATACAGATGGCCAAAAGGCACATGAAAAGATGCTCAACATTGCTAATTATCAGAGAAATGCAAATCAAAACTACAGTGAGGTACCACCTCACACCAATCAGAATGGCCATCGTTAAAAAGTCTACGAATAACAAATCCTGGAGAGAGTGTGGAGAAAGGGAACCCTCCTACACTGTTGGTGAGAATGTAAGATGGTATAGCCACTATAGAGGACACTATGGAATCTCCTCAAAAAACTAAAAATGGAGTTGCCATATGATTCCGCAATCCTGGGCATATATCCAGACAAAACTATAATTCAAAAAGATACATGCAGTCTTATGTTTACAGCAGCATTGTTCACAATAGCCAAAACATGGAAACAACCTAAATGTCTAACTACAGATGAACAGATAAAGAAGATGTGGTACATATATACAACGGAACACTATGCAGCCATAAAAAAAGAATGAAATAATGCATTTGCAGCAACACCAATGGACTTAGAGATTATGATACTGAGTGAAGTAAGTCAGAAAGAGAAAGACAAATACCACAGGATATCACTTATAAGTGGAACCTAAAATATGACACGAATCTATTTACAAAACAAACAGACTCACAGTCCTAGAGAACAGACTTGTGGTTGTAAACTGTTATATATACAATGGATAAACAATGAGGTTCTACTGTATAGCATAGGGAGCTATATTCAATATCCTGTGATAAACCATAATGGAATGTATACATGTGTGTAACTGAATGACTGCTGTACGGCAGAAACTAACACAATGTAAACCAACTATACGTCAATGAAAAAAAGAAACTGCGTGTATGTGTGTGTGTATATATAGATATATTTATGTATATTTATATATATTATATATATTTTTACATATTTATATATATATTATATATATAACTCAGCCATAAAAAAGAATGAAATCTTGCCACTTGTGACAACACAGATAGACCTTGAAGGCATTATGCTAAGTGAAATAAGTCAGAAAGAGAAAGACAAATACTATATGATCTCACGTATATGTCAAACCTAAACACAAAAACAAATCCCCACCAAACTGCTAGTAAAAGATATCAGGTTCCCAGAGATGGGGATGAGGTGAAGGGGAATTCGAGAATGGAGGTAAAAAGATACAAACTTCCAGTTATAAGATAAATAAGTACTAGGCATGTAATGTACAACATGATGACTATAGTTAATACTGCTGTATGTTATACAGGAAAGTTGCTAAGAGAGTAAATCCTGAGCTCTCATCACAAGGAGAATTTTTCCTATCTTTTTATTATATCTATATGAGATGACAGATGTTAACTAAACCTATCGTGGCAATCACTTCACAATATATGCAAATTATACCATCATGCTGTATACCTTAAACTTATACAGTGATGTATGTTCATTCCTTCTCAATAAAACTGGAAAAATTTAAAATTTAAAAAAGAAATCAATCAGGCAAAAAAAAAAAAAAAAACTGTTGGCTATTATTTTACCTATCCAACTGTCGAGCAAAGTCAAGTTTTGTGGACTATAGCCAGTTGTACTATAACCTTATTGATGGAATATGCGGTAGAGTGATTGCAAGAGCGGCCCTAAATCTCCACCTCACATCCATATCCCTTGCAATGTGACTCTGAACTTCTCCCATCAAGAGTTGGTGTCTATTCCCTCCCCTTGAGTCTAGGCTGGCTTTGTAGCTTGCTTTAGCTAACAGAACATGGCAGAAGTGATGGTGTGTCATGTTCTAGCATAGACCTCAAGAGGACTTGCAGCTTCTGCTCTATTGGACACCTGCCTCTGCCATGTCAAGCCTCGGCTGATGTACTGGGGGTTGAGAGACCATATGGGGCAGAGGTAAGTTGGTCCAACCAAGCTTATACCAGACTAGTCACTCCTCAGCCAACCTGGTGCTGACTGCAGATGAATTGTAAACCCAGCTGAGATAAGGCAAGCCTGGCCCATATCAGCAGAATTGGCCAAGGACTCATAGATTCATGAGAAATAATAAATGGCTACTATTTTAATCCACTAAATTTTGGAGTGGTTTGTTACACAGTTATTCTGGCAATAAATAACAAATTAAAGGTTAAAAGAGGCTGAAGGCCAGCCCGTGGTCCTCTTGTTAAGCCAGGAAGCCTAGTGTGGATTTGTGCCTGTCTCTTTTGTAGCTTGCATTTGAGCTAGCTGTAGCCCTAACTCTAGCCGTTGGAATAGGCAATTTCCCTTGAAGTGAAGGCCAAATTCTGAAAATTTGGTTAAAATAACTAATTACTGCTTCTACAAAATCACCCTTTTACTTTCACCAACCAAATGTGAAATTTAATGCATTATGAAAGTAAGGTTTGCAAGGCTATTTATGCAAAACCTTCTCACAAGGAGCTTTGTCTGTAGTCAGGGCACCTTCTGCCAGGTGGGCTGTGTGTGGTATGTTGGTCCACTGAGCAGTGAGGCTTCCCATAAGAGAAATCAGCACACATTTCCTCTTGCTGATGATTCTAAAAGTATTAACACACTCTTTACTGAAACAGTTGAGCATAAACGCTGATAAATGAAGTAGATAGTTTTAGTGATCTCACTATTATTGGAAACAAACATCCAGGAACAATTTGGTAACTTTCCAAAGAAATCTTTAACTACTATTGATCTGCTTAAATTAACCATGTTTTTCTGTTCAACGATAAGTAATATGCCACTTAAACCTCATTCTGATTTTTTTAAACTAGGAATTTTTAAAAAATCAAATATTTCCTAGGGCTTATCTTGTTAAAACTGGTTGCGAGTATCTTTATTTATTTATTTATTTATTTTTATATATTTATTTATTTATTTATTCATTTAATGTATTGGCTGTGTTGGGTCTTCGTTGCTGTGTGCAGGGTTTCTCTAGTTGCAGAGAGCAGGGGCTACTCTTCGTTGTGGTGCATGGGCTTCTCAGTGTGGTGGCTTCTCTTGTTGCAGAGCACGGGCTCTAGGCACGCGGCCTTCAGTAGTTGTGGTACATGGGCTCGTTAGTTGTGGCTCGTGGGCGCTAGAGCACAGGCTCAGTAGTTGTGGCACATGGGCTTAGTTGCTCCGTGGCATGTGGGATGTGAGTGTCTTTAGATCTGTACTCCTTAAAGGCACTCCTCCATGGAGGCCATACACTGACTGATCCCCTGCTGGGCTGATGATTCCAAATAAAATATGTCATTTGTCCAAGCAAAATCCCTCTTTTTCGTACCTTATTTTGTTTATACAAATGTTGGATGAGGTCAGTCTTTATATTCTTCTTTGCCTGTCCTGTAAAGACCTTCCACTCAGAAAAAAAGGTGTCTATTTCTCTCACAAAATAACATTTAACTAGATATTGACTTAATTAAAAAAGTATATCCTCAGCTAGGATTGATTGATTTAATTAATAAATTAAAAGATAATAGGGTGATCTGGTTAAGAAATGGGCAGGAGAACTGAATAGACATTTTTCCAAAGAAGACATACAAATGGCCAACAGATGAATGAAAAGTGCTCAACATCACTAATCATCAGGGAAATGCAAATCAAAACCACAACGAGATATCACCTCACATCTGTTAGAACTGCTGTTATCAAAAAGATAAGAGATAACAATTGTTCTTGAGGATGTGGAGAGAAGGGAACCCTTGTGCACGGTGGGAATGTAAATTGCTGCAGCCAGTATGGAACACAGTATAAAAGTTCCTCAAAAAATTAACAATAGAACTACTATATAATCCAATAATTCCACTTCTGAGTATATATATCCAAATGAAATGATATCACTATCTCAAAAAGATATCTGCACCTCAATGTTCATTGCAGCATTATTTACAATAGCCAATACATAGAAACAACCTAAGTGTCCATAGATGGGTGAATGGATAGAGAAAATGTGGTGTATATATACAGTGGAATATTATTCAGCCATAAAAATGAAGGACATCCTGCTATTTGTGACAACACGGATGGATCTTGAGGGTATTAAGCTAAGTGAAAAAAGCCTGACAAAGACAAATACTGTGTGATCTCAAAGCTGAAAGAAATAAACTCGTAGAAACAGAGAACAGACTGGTGGTTGCCAGAGGCAGGGGGTGGGACAGGGGTAAGCAAAAATGGGTGAAGGTGGTCAACAGGTGCAAACTTCCAGTTATAAGTTCTGTGGATACAATGTACAACATGGTGACTATACAGTTGACTATATACAGTGACTATACAGTAATACAACACTGGATTGTATATTTGAAATTTGTTAAGAGAGTAGATTTTTTTTTTTGAGAGTAGATCTTTAAAGTTCTCATCACACACACACCAAAATTGTAATCATGTAAGGTGATTGTTAATTAAACTTATTGTACAATGTATACATAAATAAGCTTATCATTTTGCAGTATAGATACATATAAAATCATTATGTTGTATGCCTTAAACTAGTACAATGTTATATGTCAACTTAAATGATTGATTAATTAATTAAAAATAAATACAAGAGTTGGTAGGAGACTGCAGGCTTAAACTACAGCAGTAGGAGTAGAGGGATGAGATAGAGAGGACAATGTTCTCACAGTGCTGTTCACTGCTTGACAATATCTCCAGTTACTGTCGTCAGTCTGAGAGTTGTCTTTTCGGAGGCACGCTGATAAACTAGAATGAGTCATGAGGACGATGTCACATTGTTGTAGAGCTTGAGAACCCTGCTGCATGAAACATGGGTTGAAGAAGCTGGAGATATCAATGCTAGAAAAGAGGAAAATTATGGGGAACACATGTGACTTCAACTTTCTGAAGTTGGCATAGAGATTTGGCTTCCTCTAGTGCTTCCACTGATAGAATTTGGGATCTTTGAAACATTGTAACTCAAATCACATTATTCTCATGTATTAAAATCACTCCTGAGGTCTCTCATTGTTCTTACAGCCTTCACTCCACCTGACATCATCCGTACCACCATACTGCTCATTCACTAGGGTCCAGACACATTGGATTTTGCTGTTCCTTCAATACACAAAATCCAAACCCACCTCAGGACTCTTATACTTCCTGTTCCCTACTTGAACAA